>NW_025191748.1:0-3575 GCF_004010195.1 Chiloscyllium plagiosum
AACCACAGCCGCCGTTTTCTCACTGCAATATTTCCTTTTCAGCTTCTGCCAACAAATGGCCACAAACCGATCAAAGGTGAAAGCGACGGTGAACCAGACAGAGCAGTCAGTGGCTGCATAAAGCAGGACGGCGTGGATATTACACACGGGGACGGAGTACTCCAGGAAATAAAACTGTTCCCAATAAACAATGGGAATGTGTCTCAGGATCAGGTCGAGGATAATAACCAGGAGATCCGCCGCTGCCATGGCCCCCAGGTAACGTCTGACACATGGAGACAATCCACAATCTTTATAAAGCAGGATATAGATGGTCACTCCGTTAACTGTGAGGAAGGAAAACAAATCCATTATCCATCAGAAAGGAGGCAAATGGACCCGTTTGATCGGGGGCCCAGTGAGATTTACAAATGTGTCCCTGTATTCAGGAATGTAATAAAATAAGTGGAGCTGGAATAACAAATGGGAAGGTCGGAATTACTGACAAAATTGTGACACAAACCACAAGAAACCCTCCCTCCCCAAACACACAGAGACACATACATAAGGACAGATGGTTTCTAGAACATTCCACACACTCGATCACTCGAGAGCAGACACAGGTCACTCCTTCCCAGTTCCTAATGCGCAGGGTGGAAACGTTGCCGTCATAAAGGATTCTCTCCCAGTTTCCTGAAGAAAAAACGGAGTTTGGAAATTCTCGTATTTTCGCCTACGTTGTCGTCGATCCTGTGTCGTGGAGAAATGTAAACGCAGGGAAAACGTATTCACACCTTTAACTGCCTGAAGGGCCTTCGGAACAGTGTCTCCTTCTCCCTGGAACGGGATCTCTTCCCTCGGGATCTTATCGTTTGTTCAATTCACTGACGTCCGTCCGTTCACAAACAATGTCAGGGACAGAACGTTCCGGGGATTGTCAGTTATAGAATGTCGAGGATACATCCTTCAGGGGAATGTCAGTTATAGAATGTCGAGGATAGAACCTTCCGGGGAATGTCAGTTATAGAATGTCGGGGACAGAACATTCCGGGGAATGTCAGTTATAGAATGTTGGGGATAGAACGTTTCAGTGAACCCCATGACCTGTCCATCACCTTTCTCCCCAACCCACCCCACCAACATGATGTACTGTGCCTGGACACACTGTAACATTAATTGGGTGAGAGACGGAGGGTCCAAACATATGACTGGGACCTAAAGGCATTGCCAGATCAGCTGAAATGGCTAGATATACCACATTCTCAATCCACCTCTCAGAACCAGCCCAGACACCATACACCTAGTGGAGATATCTGTTCACCGTGGAACATTGTGCAGACCAGGCCAGTGTACTGCTCAGTACAACCCAGCAATCTGTCCAGATTCATCCATTGCACTGGTCAATACAATCCAGCAATCTGTCCAGAGTGGAACACTGCGCAGACCACAGCAGTGCATTGATCTATAAACCTAGACCATATATCTGTCCAGCACCAAGAGCTGTGCAAACCACAGCAGTGCATTGATCTATAAACCCGGACTGGATATCTGTCCAGCACGGGGAGCTGTGCAGACTACAGCAGTGCATTGATCTGTAAACCCGGACTAGATCTCTGTCCAGCACAGGGAGCTTTGCACAGCACAGCAGGGAACTAATGTGTGAACCTGAAACAAATATCCATCCAGCATAAGGAGCTACACAAAACACATCATTGCATTATCTATAAATCTCAACCAGATAGTCTGACCAGCACAGGGAACTGTGCAGTGATCACCTGTGAATTGATCTGTAAACCAGGAGCAGTTACCCACCCAGCATGTAGGACTGTGTACACCACCCCAGTGCAATGATCTGTAAACCAGGAGCAGTTCCCCTTCCCGCATGTAGTACTGTGTACACCACCCCAGTGCATTGCTCAGTTACACTGTGTTAGATCATTGCCCAGTGTGGGGAAACTAGCAGTCCATGCTGGAAATGACAGGATGTGCAGCTCCCATCCATTTCTAGCTCCATATCTCCATTGTACCAGGACAAGGGGGTGCTGTGGGTGTGAACATCTTTGCCAGAGAGATATGGCGGGGGAATCAGTTTAAATATCACCCCATGGGAGGGGTTTGGCGTGTAGACAGAGAGGGGGAGACTGAGAGACAGTGTCATGAAAGGATGTGTTCCTCGTTTGCAGAATGCTGAAATGTCGACACTTCGATAACATCCTGGAACGTGAGCCAATCTTCCAAGGAAAGATGGGAAAAGGGAATATTGGTGTGAAGTCAGATGAGCATTTGTTCTGTGTCTTTGTAACTGGAATTAGTTTCTACAGAATCTTTGATTCATTGGGCTGAATCTAACAATAATTTGTCTCAGTGACGTTTTCATTGATTGTGAAAGAGGGATTCTCTTTCTGAGCTAGTTTCCTGTGCTATCGCAACGAACTCACCTCATTAACTACCCACTCCACCCCATGGTGTCCCTCTCATTCAATACCAGCCCGATTCTCCTACCCACCATGGCTGGAGGTACTCACCATCGCCCGGGTGACCCTGGACATTCCGTGATCCCTGACACTGGGGCCATCTTTAAAAGGCCAATGGGCACACGGTTGAGCTTTCTCTGTCAGGAGCTGCCCTACACAGTTTACCCCGAAGATGGCAGATAAGGGGCAATTACACCACAGTTTGTTGACAGGAGCATGGAGGTCCTGGTGGATGGGCTAGAACAGAGGGAGACCATTCTCTTCCCAGAGTGGGCCATAAATCCAGACTCACCGAGCATGGTGTGAGCTCACTGTCCAGCTCAGTGCAGTATCTGCGGTCTGAGGAAATGTCCAGCAATACAGGACAAACATCAATAACCTTCCCCGCTCTATCAGGAAGAACACTGCCTGTTTACAACACTGTGGACTGACTCCCTCCGGATCCCTCAGCATGACCCCGTCCCCCACCTACACCGGCACAACCGAAAATATGTCACATTTGGCTGTGAAATAGATCCCTGAGTTGGTTGCTCTTTCAACAACAATTCGAATTTTGTCAATTAGTTTCAATTATACCCCCGGATACTAAAACCAAATCAAGATTGTATTTATTGGTTTTAGATAAATGATCTGATGCTGTGGATATTAAGAATGCAGGCATTTTGAAAATTGTAAACTGAGCAACTGCCATCAACACAGATCCAAGAAGTTGGAAAACAATCTCTATCAAAGGTATCTTTTCAGATGAAGCATATTCACAGTAAAAAGGAAGAAGATAACCCGGGGAGATCCACGACCAAAATAAAACATCGAAAACAACAGCTGTTGAGTGTTTTTGAAATTAAATGATGTAATTTTAATAAGTGCCTTATTGAAATAGTATATTGCTATCGAGTTGGAATGGGGTAATAAGCAGTTAGGAGATTGGGGGTCTCAGAGTTGTGAATAGTTGATGTAAAATGTTCACTTTCAGAGTTATAAATTAAATTGATGTTTTTATTTAAACGGTGGGATTTGGGAGTTCTCCGTCACTCAGATTTTAACAGTTCACGAGGTGAGTTGAGCATTTAAGTTGTTTCATTTAAGTTCCCAGATGAGCTTCACGCCGTGCCCTAACCATCC
>NW_025191749.1:0-3576 GCF_004010195.1 Chiloscyllium plagiosum
TGTAAAATAGACTCTCTATCCCCCGCCCTGGTACCTGTGAGCGACAAGAGCGGGGCCCAGGTTTCTCCGGAGTAGCTGCAGCGCGCAGCCGGGACGAGCGCCCGCCCTCAGCAGGACACCCGCCGCCGCCATCATCAACACCGACCTTCAGAGACCGAGGTGGTGTGTGGGGGAGAACCGGAAACCACTGGTTACTTCACATCCGCCCCCGGCAGCCATCTTCCTGAGGGGCGGACCGACCAATCAGGCGTCGGCGGGCGAGCCGGCGAGGGGCGGTCCCACCAATCGGTAATCACCCCCCCTGAGAGGAGCCGCCCCGTCTGGCTGCGGCTTGCGCGCGCAGTCTCTGGGGTCGGGCGGCGTGGGGGCCCGCCATCTTGCTGCGGGGCGCTCGGGCTGATATTCGCGGCGAAGTGGACTGTTCTCCGCCATATTGGTGAGGGGCGAAACGCGGCATTTCACCTCCGAGCTGACGGTTGGGTTTCAAATACCAAGAGCGGGGTCGGGGAAAAATGTCGTCCACCATCTTTTAGTGGGGCATGGACCAACATTGCGGCTGGCCTCCATATTACTGAGGGGCACGTGCCGTCATCAAACAGGAAAAAAACATTCCAATTGGGTTAATATGCAAAATAATGACATCGTATATATTACTTTTTTAAAGAATGAATTAGGTCTTGAATAGGATCAAACATATTTTGAATGGGATCAATCATTGTGTTTGAATTTTTACCGCCATTCCCACCGCAATGCCCCTTAAAAACATGGCCGACAACGGCAACTAAACGGGTAACTTCCCCTTGCCCCTCAACAAGATGGCGGAGGCAGCCCTCGGTTTCCCATTCGCCCACCGGCCCCGCCCCCATTTAGCGGAACCATCACTGAGGGGGCGCGTGTCCCCCCAGGCCCTTAGTGGGTGTTTGGAGAGGGGGGGTGGTGTAAAAAAGGATAAGAATCAACTTTGACCAGCAGACAAGGGGTTTTGCAAAAAAAATAACCATTATTTAGGTGTAGCAACATTGGCCAACTGCAAATAGTGTCCGGCGGAATAAACATGTATGTGCGCTACCCAATGCAATTCATCAACCCCACAAAGCCCTGGCGAACCAATTGCCGGGATGCGTCCGCCTTGCATGCTGGGGAATGTAGTCCAGCGCTTCATTATTCAGCGCGTTGTGATCGCGCGGTAAAACTACATCTCCCAGAAGTTCTGGCGGCCAATGCCCCTTCGTCCAATAGAATCTGCACCTGACGGACGCCCCGCCTCCAAACGGTGACATCGTGACACCCGTCAAAACGTGCGCGCATGCGTTGTCTGTGACCATCAGTGGAGGCTGGGCAGAAAGACTACATTTCCCTGAGAGCACCGCGTCCCCCCTTACCCCCCCCCCCACAACATAGACGATGATCTTAGTCGGCGTGTAACGTCGATGCGCGATTACGTCAACGCCTGGGCCGAAGCGGCGAGCCAGGGAGCACTCTGGGAGTTGTGGTCCGCCGGCGGGGGGCGGTCCCGATGCCTGCGGCGGGAGGTGGGGGTCGGAGGAGACTACGGCTCCCGTCGGGCGTCGCGGCGCCCCGGGTCGGCGCCCCGCCCCCCCTCCCGCATCTCCAGCCCCGCGCGTGGCCACGCCCACCGCCTCCTTCTTCCAACGGCCGGGAGAGGAAGATGGCGGAGCTGGCGAGGTGGCGGTGTGGTGCAACAGGAGCGTGAAAGGAGGCTGGCGGGAGACCGCGAGGAGGAAGACTCAGAGACAAGACCGCGTTTTATTCTTCTTCTTCTTCTTCCTCCAATCCCTGTCCGAGGAGGAGGAGGAGGGGGAGGGGAGAGAGAGAGAGAGAGGGGGAGTCTTCTTCTTCCTCCAATCCCTGTCCGAGGAGGAGGGGGAGGGGAGAGAGAGAGAGGGGGAGGGGGTCATAATCCAAGATGGCCGCCCCTCCCCTTTCCCATTGACATCTACCCACCAACCCAACACAGGGAGGGCTCATGGACAATATATGCCTCATTACTCTTCCCCAAGACCCCATTTTGGCGTGGTTGACTGAACAGGCCCTGAGGACCTTCAGGAGGCCAGGATCTGGCTTTTGGGGACTCTTTGAAGACCCCCCCCCCCCCACCTCCCCGCACTCCCATTCCTTGCATTCCACTATCAAACGATAAAGGGGGAGTAGGGGGCTGCCCCCTTTGCAACTCCCCTTGCACTCTCCCGGAACTCCCACTCCCTCGCCGCACCTGACCGCCATCAGCCGCTCAGGCCGAGGGGAGCGTCAAGACGGGCGAGCCAGCTGGCAGCTTCCCCGAGAGAGAGAGAGAGTGAGAGAGGCGACTGAGCTCCCCGCGTCTTCAGGGTTTGCGCCGAGGGGAAAGCAGAGACCCTGCGGGGTTTTTTTGTGACTGTGCGCCCCTCCTCAGTTAGTCTCCCGCGGCGCCAAACTGGTCGATCGCCTGAGCACCGACGAGAGAAAGACAGAGAGAGGCAGTGGCCAGCTCCCTGTGATAAGTGAGTGGCTGTTGGGCGCTGTCTTCCTTGTGCAAAGCCGTCAAAATATACTGAAGGAGAGGAGGAATAAGAGCGCTCTCAGTCATTGCCCTGCTTGAACAGACAACCCACGACGCAGTCATCCTCTGGATTGTCACGTTGACTAAACTGTTCACCACAGCCCACCGCGGCACACGGTTCTCCCGTCACCAAAAGACTGCCTGGGTTGTTTGCCCGGATTCTCTTCTGTACGAGCGCATCTGCGTCTTTGCTGGTCAAACAGGCTGAACTGAAGCCAAGTGGATTGGAGTGGATTGTTCATTTGCTGTTTCATTTGTCGGAGGAGAGTTTTCGTTTAACTGATCGGCGGTTTTGCTGGACAGAGAGCAGGAGGGAGTAAGATGACAAGGAGCCAAGGTGGGAGCGGGCACCATCCAGTCGTTCTCCACGTGGAATAGCAACACCGAGCGCTCCCATTTCGATCACCGCTTGCCAGCTCTCCACTTGCTACATTCCAGAGTGTGGAAGGTGTCATTGGGAATTGTGAGCTGGGAATCCCGGAGCGCCTGTGCTTGCTTGCGGACCGGAAGGACGGTGCCAGGCACCCTGCCCTCGGCGATGGCAGACGCCAAGCAGAGCAGCCAGCAGTGGCCAGAGGAGCAGGTGAACCGGGAGCACGGGCTCTACTCCTTGCACCGGATGTTCCAGATTGTGGGCGCACAGCTCACCCACCGCGACGTGCGGGTGCTCTCCTTCCTCTTTGTCGACGTCATTGAGGACTATGAGCGTGGCATGATCCGGAGCGGGCGTGACTTCTTCCTGGCGCTGGAGCGCCAGGGGCGCTGCGACGAGACCAACTTCCGGCAGGTGCTGCAGCTGCTGCGCATTATCACGCGGCACGACCTACTGCCCTACGTTACGCTGAAGCGAAGGAAGACAGGTAAGAGAGAGAGGGGCCGACCGCCTGGGGAGGCAGAGAGGTGGCGCTTGGCAACAGCTCCTAAGCACGCAAGAGGACGCGAGCAGTGTGCCTCAAGTGTGCGGTACTGCAAGTGGGTCAGGACTGAGGGTGCGCCGCACTGTCGGAGGGTCAGTG
>NW_025191750.1:0-3576 GCF_004010195.1 Chiloscyllium plagiosum
GTCCTGGGTCATGTGAGAAAGAAGCAGAAGGTGACCATTGAGCCCCTCAAGTCCACTCCATCATTCAATAAGGCCAGGCCTGATCTGTTAGTGATTGATGTTCCATCTTCCCCCAACGTCCCTGAGCAAGAATCTATCAACCTGTGTCTTAAAAATATTCATTGAGCCCACCTTCTGGGGCAGAGAGTTCCACAGTTGCACAGCCCTCTGTGAGGAAATAAATCTCCTCATCTCGTCCTGAAAGAGTGAATCTAATTTTAAAGCAGTTCTCTCGAGTTCACGTATGACCCACAAGAGGAAACATCCTTTCCACGTCCTCCTTACCAAACCATTCAAGATCTTAGACCCTTCAGTCATGTCATCCCTCACTCTCACAAACTCCAGCTGAAACAAATCCAGCCGGTTCAACCGATCCACATTTTATTACTGTCACGCTGGGTTGAAATGTTGTGTTGTGTTTATTATGCAGTGATTGTGTTTTTCCACTCTGTGGGGTCTAAGAGTCAACGTGAGCAATACTACCTTTTCTGTCTCACTGTATTACATATATCTAACATCACTGTGGTGATCCCATCCCTCCCTTACTCATATAACCAAAAAGAATGGCAGAGAGAGATGAAGAAGAGTTGTTACAAAATTTGTTGACGCCTAAAAGGTACTTGGTCTGTTTGTAGAGATTGCATTGTAGTTGAAGTAACCAGTTAATGAAAAGTTACTGACAAAATATTTTAAGTGGAGTTGCTATTGGTGATGGAAATGCTGCTGGTTGGTATAAGAGAAGGCTGGGGTGAATACTGTAATGATGAGAAAGTTAAGCAGGGTAACCTTTTATCTTTGTCAATAAGAAGAGGCAGAGATTGCAGCTAGGACAGAGTTGGAGCTGTTTTGATCTTGCAGACATTATTTTAATATTTATTTGCTGTGATTTGGTTGTCATTGGCTGGGCCCAGCATTTATTGCCCATCCCTAGTTACCCTTGAGAAATTGGTGGTGAGCTGTGTTCTTGAGCTGCTGCAGTCTAGCTGCTGTGGGATGACACACGATGCCATTGGGGTGGGGATTTCCAGGACATTCACCCACCGACAGTGAAGGAATGGCGATATATTCCCAAGTCAGGGTGGGTTAGTACCTTGGAGGGGAACTTGAAGGTAGTTGTCTTTCCATATAGCTGTTGGCCTTGTCCTTCGAGATGGAAGAGGCCATGGGTTCCTTGAGTGTTGTTAGGGCTGCACTCATCCAGGCAAGTGGGGAGTATTCCATCACACCCCTGAATTGTGCCTGGTAGCTGTTGGGCAGGCTTTCAGGAGCCAGGAGTTGAATTACTCTTGTAGCCACTGTGTTTATGTGGTGAGACCAATTCAGTTTCTGATCAATGATTATCCCCAGGATAGTGTTGATATTGGGTGTTCAGTGATGGTAACAGCATTGAATGTCAAGTGATGGTGGTTAGGTCATTTCTTATATGTGATGGTCGCAGCCTGCATCTGTGTGCAGTCACAAATGTTTGAACATCGCTCAGGATAAAATTAAATAAATTAAAAACATACGTTTCTACATGTAAACTAATCGAACGAAAAACATTACTTCTGTATTGTCTGCATATTGAGCAAAAGTCATTTCTTTTCAGTAATTACTGAATGGCTCATTTATTGTCTTCAATTCATCAATCTAGGTTTTATATTTTAGTCTTCAGTTTACCGATCTTAATGATGTCTAATCAACATCAGAGCAAAGTGCTTTTAAAATATTGAGTTAACTTATTTGTTCAGATTGCAACATTTATTATGAATTCATTATCCTTATAATAATTACAAAATAATTTGTTTGTCTTTCTAACGTGTATAGTCAGATCCATATTTTAATTTAATCCATTGTTTCATTTAATCCATTGCATCAATGTTATTGTTTTCAGGTCAACTATCCCACAGTAGAACCAATGATTTTGCATCCACACGCTTTGAAAACTGACATTTGTTCATTTGAATAATCACAGCTGTCTCAACCTTATAAATTCAGAGAACTGTAATTACTTTTCACTGCAATGATTGCTGTTCATGTCTACACATTGCACAGTCACATAGTAACATTAAATATCTCCTTCTTTAAAGTGCACTGATTCATTTTCAAAAATCTATGTGTTGCTAATATGTAATTATTGTTCAGTTCAGTAAGGAGTGTAAATGTGCAATAATAGCTCAGTACGTGAACTGATGTGAGTTTGCAGTGTACAAACTCTCAATCATTGTGAATATCAATTTTTATTTTAACCATGGAAACAGTTGAATTAATTTAATTATATTTCACTTTAATGCTCGGATTCATTGTATTTCTAATCACAATAAGAGTGAACTATTTCATGTGACACAATTATTTTTGCTTTCCTGTACCCATCACAGTCAAGTTTGAATTGTAAAAAGTTAGACTGATACAGAACGGAAACAGGCCATTCAGCCCAACTTGGCATTCCGGCCAGGTTTCTGAAACTAAACTAGTCCCATTTTCCTGTGTTTGTCCCATATCGCTCTGGATGTTTTCTATCCATGTAACTGTCCAAATGTCTTTTAGATTTTGTAATTGTACCAGCCGCTGCCTTTCCTCTCACAGCTCAACTCAAAATGCCAAACACGCGTTGTGAAAATAGTTGCCCCTCAGATCCCTTTTAAAACTTTCCCCTCAACTTAATAATATTCATACTTAAATCAGTGACCTGAAGCAAATACATTCAAGATATTGTGACCATTATAATGAACAACAGATACAAGTTGAGAAAATGTTGGATTGAAAAGTAATTCAATTGACACTTAGACATTTTCTAATCAACTCTGAGGTGCTTTGACACATCTCTGTTTAAGGTAGGAATTGAACGCCTGTCTCCTCGTCTATTAGTACAGACATTACCAGAGCCCTCCATAATGTTCCCATGCAGGAAGGGCAGGACTATAATCACATACTTACTGTGGTTACTCTCAGGGAAATCTGCTCAGATATTTATTGTGATAATTGGACTAGGATTGTATTAGACAGTTCCAGTGTGTAATGGATAAAAACAATTAGTAATTTCTAATAATGATGGAACGAAGCGACAATGATCTTAAATAAATATAAGTCTCATGATAATCAAATAATTCCATATGTTTGAAGCAGTTATTCACATACACAAATTAAACATAAACTGCTTTGTAAAGCACATGATTCGGAAATAAAGCATTGGTCATTCAATGTGACTACTCAGCGAAAGACAACTTCCCTCAGTTTCACAAAATTGTGATTTCTAAGAATTCAAGATTTATTGTAAAAGAATAGATCAAACATTTGTTAATTCTGGTTTGTGTACACAAGAAACACATGACATTTAAATAATGTTTAATGTGAAAAATGGTTAGCTCTTTTGTAATAATCAGAAATATAGAAATGTTAGCATTGAAGTGAAATACAATCAGTACAAGAATGCAAAAAACTCAGAAACAAAATCAGTAATTGGTGGAAACCAACTCAGCAGGTCTGGCAGGATCTGTGGGGAGCATTCAGTGTTAATACTTTGGCTCCAGTGACCCTTCCTCAGAATGTATTTTTGCT
>NW_025191751.1:0-3576 GCF_004010195.1 Chiloscyllium plagiosum
CCCCACCTCAGTTGTGTCTCTTTATTTCCCCAAGGAGTGGATGCCTCTGTTGGACCCTTTTTTTAAACAGGCCTCTGGTTAACTGGGTCCTGTAAGATTGTGGCCCTTTCATTTTAATACAGGTTTGAAGCCTGGGTTAAAGGGAAAAGGGCTTTGAATTTGACACAAACTTGTTAATACCCTCAGCAAGTGTCTGAGAGACAGGACATCCCAAAGAGGAAATTGAAACCCTAAATGTCGACCTGTCTCTGAAAGACTTTTTCTCATGTCAGAGTAATAATGCGTGAATGTTCACATTGATATTGGGAGTGAGAGAGAGAGATTTGTAAACGTGAGAGAGGCAGGAGAAAGGGAGGGAGAGGCATTTGAGATTGTGAAATAGCAGTTATGTCAGTGCCTGTAGTTGCAACAAAGATTGAACTTTTAAACAGCTGCCAACAGAAAAATGGAGCTGACCTTGCTGCTGACACGTTGCTGCCTGTGAGATCCTGCTGTGCTCTGACAGCCTGTGGCAATGCGATCGAAGCAACGACTGTTCTGATAAACCCATAGCTTTAAGTCAGCCCGATGGATCTGGGATTGAAATTCCCGAACGTTTTTCACAATTTGATCGCACTTGGGTTTGCTGAGGGATGTTTTGTATGAAGGAATGACCGCTTGCTGTGTAATTTGTTTGAAAATCTCCCCCTGTTTCCAGTTCCAATCATCTCTTTCTCTCCCACTCTCTGCACCCACCCCTTTCAGGAATTGCTGTTTTGAAACCACGACAGGATAAGAAATCCTTCCCTTGGACAAACCTTTCCTCCAGAGGGGATGGGCGGGATCGGCCTGTATGTCCTTGGGAGAGTGGGAGGGGGAGTTGAAGTGTTCAGCTGCAGGTCAGTTGGGTTTGTTTGCTGCGTGTGTCCCAGAGATGTTCCCTGAAAAAATCTGCAAGACGGTGTCCGTTCTCCGAATGTAGCAGAAACCACATCGGGTGGAACGGACACAATAGATGAGGTGTTTGGATGCGCAGAAAAATCTCTGCCGGGTGTGGAACGATCCTTTGAGGCCTTGGTCGGACGTGAGCGGGGAGGTGTGGGCGCAGGTTTTAACCTCTTGCGGCGGCAGGGGAAGGTACCAGGAATGGAGTATGTGTTGGAGGGTAGCGTGAACTTAAAATCAGTAAGTCACGGAGAGAACAGTCTCTGCAGAATGCTTCCACATTCTCTCCATGACTTCCTGGTGAGGTCAACGTCCCCACGAACCCCCTCCTCTACTCCTGGCACCTTGCCCTGTCACCGAACAAAGTGTAAAACCTGCAGCCACACCTCCCTGTACAAGGCCCCACTGGACCCTTTCCCATCTGGCAGAGATTTTCCTGCACATCCACCCACCTCATCTACTGTCTGTTGCTCTTGCTGGTGTCTCCCCTACATTGTGGACGCAGGACGCTAACTTGAGGAATGTTTCAGGGAACATCTCTTGGATACACGCACCAAACAACCCCAACGCCCTGCAGCTGAGCACATCAATTCCCCCTAACAGTCCGCCAAAGACATGCAAGTACTCGGCCACCTCCACTACCAAATCCAAGCCACCCGACGTCTGGAGGAAAAAAAAACAGTTTTAGAAGATACTTTTAGAAAATAATGACAAAAAGTGTTGGCGCAGGCTTGGAGGGTGGAAGTGTAAGTTCCTGTGCTGTGCTGTTCTGTGTTCTCGAATCCAAGGCCTGAGCAATCTGCAGCTCCATGAGTTTGCTCTATAATTTGTCCACAGAGTGAATGTCAATACCCCTTCCACAGCAGGAGAGAGAGGGAGAGCTATTTGAGATTGTGAAACAGCAGTAATGTTAGATTCTGGCATTAGAGCAAATAATTAACACTTGATCAGCATTGCAGAGGAGAAAAGAATCAGATGATGTGGCAACTGCTACATGCTTCCATATGGGATCTTGCTGTGCATCAACTGACACCAGGCTACCTTTAGAGGCAGTGAGTCTTCTCATCAGCTAAAACTTCATAGTGTAAAGGTTTCAAAATTGTCTGGCCTGAAAATTCAACTTTCACCTGACATGTTTAACGTTTGGATGTTACTAGGAGAGGAAATACCTGGAAATCTTGCTGTGCCATCTATCTGAGCTTTTTTCCTCCGTCTTTTAATTGACCCTGTCTCTTTTATCCCAGGGAATTATTATTCGCTTGGAACATCCAAAGAGAGAGAGAGAGAGTTTGGGAAAAGGTGAACTTTGAACAAGAGCATCCTCCAAGATTGGCACACAGTTCTGAGGCCTATTCCACAGGCCGCACTCTGTGGGACCCCACCTCAGTTGTGTCTCTTTATTCCCCAAAGACTGGTTTAATCTGCTGGACCCTGTTTTTTTAACAGGCCTCTGGTTAACTGGGTCCTGTCAGATTGAGGTCCTGTCATTTTAAAACAGGTTTGAAGCCTGGGATTAAAGTAACCAACGTCTTCGGATTTGACACAAATTTGTCAACCCCCATGTCCCCACCCGCAGCGGGTGTCTGAGAGACAGAACTTCCCAAAGAGGAAATTAAAACGCTAAATTTCAAACTGACTCTTAAAGACTTTTTCTAAAGTAGTGACGTGTGAATGTTCAAATTGACAGTGGAAGTGAGAAAGAGACTTCTGAAAGAGAGAGAGGAAGGAGAAAGAGAGAGAGGGAAGGAGGGAGAGGCATTTGAAATTGTGAAATAACAATTATGTCAGTGCGTGGAGTTGCAACAAATATTGAACTTTTAAGCAGCCCCTATCAGAAATATCGAGCTAATCTTGCTGCTGACATGTTGCTGCCTGTGAGATCCTGTTGTGCTCTGATAACGTTTTGATAAACTAAACGTTTTAAGGCTGCCCGATGGTTCTTGGATTGAAATCCCCAAACTTTTCTCCCAATTTGATCATACTTGGGTTTGCTGAGGGGTGTTTTATGTGAAGGAATGACATTTTGCTGTGTAATTTATTTGAAAATCACCACCCCCCCTTTTCCAGTTCCTATAATCTTTTTCTCTCTCACTCTCTCCACGCACCCCTTGCAGGAATTGCTATTTTGAGACTACGACAGGACAAGAAATCCTTCCCTTAGACAGAAGCTTCCTCGAGAGGGGAGGTGCGGACATCAGCCTGAGGCCTATTCGACAGGCTAAACCCCATGGTGCTGTGTGAGTTGTGTCTATTTGTTAGCCCGAGGTTTAATTTCCTCTGGGACACCTTGGATTTTTAAGGGTCTCTGGTTAACTGAGATTGATTGTGGCTCTGCCATTTTAGAGCAAGTTTTAAGCCTGAGGTTAAAATAACCAGGGCCTTGGGATTTGACACAATCATGTTAAGTGTCTGACACATAGGAGGAAATTCAAAGCCTGAATGTGAAATTCTCCTCAAAGGCTTGGTGTAATGTCAGAGTAATATGTGATGTGTGGGCAGGGATGGACGAGATACGGATAAAGACAGAGAGAGAGAAGGATAGAGAGAGAGAGAGAGAGAGTTATAACTGGGAGTCACAGGGAAAATTCCAAGAACGAACCTCAGCAAATATCCCCCCGTTCCGTCCAGTTTTGTGTTTGGTGTAGATTTAGG
>NW_025191752.1:0-3576 GCF_004010195.1 Chiloscyllium plagiosum
ACCCCAGACAGACACACACACAGACAGACAAAAACCCACATGCACACATATACTACATGTAGTTTGCTCAAAAACTACACACATTCATGTAGAACTCTGAGCTCAGAAACTGCATGAATTTATGTAAAACTCTCTTATCTCACTTGTTAGATTGGTATCAATCTAAACAACAGGTCATAGACAGAGAACACAGGGGGCTAACGCCTTCAACATAATGTCTAGCTATCACCATTGTTAACAGCTAACCCGAGAATGCAACTTTAAAAAAAAGGTTTTGTGATTTACACATGAAAGAAGTGAAACTATCACTGTATTCTAACAGATGAAAGGCTCAACAGACAATCAATTCTTCAATGTATAATTTCAGTTACATCACACTACAAATTTTTGCTATAAATTCTGTGTTACGATCGAGCCCTCCACAATCACCTGATGAAGGAGCGTCGCTCCGAAAGCTCGTGTGCTTCCAATTAAACCTGTTGGAATATAACCTGGTGTTGTATGATTTTTAACATAACGGGAGATCTGGAGAAAATCTCGCAATAAAGCTTGGGAAGAGCATAAATGATGTGGCGAGATGATCTCTACCATTAATCTCCCCAGAACCCACTTCACTGAGATTTCACTGAATCATATAAGGTGGAGCTCAGAAACAGCAATGAGAAGCAAACATTGATGGAGTTATCTATCAAAGTGAAAGCTGCAATACAAATGCTGGGCTTGTTTTAAAACAGGATATGAAATATACTCGTTTGTGAGTACGACAGCAATAACGTACTGTTTAAATTATATCTAAATTGTGTTAACCCAACTGAATTCAAATGCTGGGAAAAAATGGATTTCATGAGCATGCGTGAGATGGTTTGCATTGACATTATTTCGAGCACCGAGCGCGAGATCAGGTTATTTAGGAATTGGTCTTGGATGATCAGAAGAGCTGATTGAAAACTTTGCTGTAAAGGACCTTTTGGGAACATTGACCTCAACTTTTTATTTGAGATTAGATTCCCTACAGTATGGAAACAGGCCCTTCCGACCAAAACGTCCACATCAACTCTCCAAAGGGTAACCCACCCAGACCAGTTTCCCTCTGATTAATGCACCTACCACTATGGCAGTTTAATATGGCCAACTCACTTGATTTGCACATCTTGTGGGAGGAAACCAGAGCACCCGGAGGGAACGCACCCAGACACGGGGAGAATGTGTAAACTCCACACAGTCAATCGCCCAGGCGGGAATCAAATAGCGGTCCCTTTTTTTGTGCGGCAGCTGTGCCCGACAATGAACCATGGTGCTGCCTCTACGGGTTATCTGATGTTTGAGGACTTAACATTTTTTGTTTTATTTGAAGTAACCGTTATGAATCTGAGTCATGCGAGCCATGAAGGTGTGAGGTGAAAGTGGAGACTGCAGATACTGGAGATCAGAGTCGAAGAATGTGGTGCTGGAAAAGCACAGCCGGTCAGCCAGCATATTAGTAGCATGAGAATCGACGTTTCTGGCATATGTCCTTCATCAAGAATGAGGCTTGTGGGCCAAGGGGGCTGAGAGGTAAATGTGAAGGGGATGTGGCAGGCGGACGTAGCCTGGAATGCGATAGGTAAATGAAGGAGTGGTTGAAAATGATAGGTGATGAAGGGAAAAAGAACGCCTCATCAATTCAACCCGATGTGGTCTCCTCAACATTGGCGAGACAGGACGTCAACTTGTGGATCATTTCAGAGACCATCTCTGGTACAGCCACACTGATCAACTTCACCACCTTGTGGCTGAACACTTTAACTCCCCCTCCCATGCCACCAAGGACATGCATATCCTGGGCCTCCTCCTTCGCCAAACCCTAACCACCTGAAGCATGGAGGAAGGACGCCCCATCGTCCGCCATGGAACCCTCCACCAACAGGGGATCAATGTGGATTTCACCAGTTTCCCATATCCCCATCTCCCAGCTTATCCCAGTCAAAACTTCCAAATCGGCACTGCCCTCTTGAATGTTCCTATGTGTCCATCTGCCTTCCCAATTATCCACTCCACCCTCCTCTCTGACCTATCACTTGCACCCCCCCCCCCATCTATCTATTAGATCAAAGGAAGCAGCTTCGAAAAATGCCAAGTGTTGTAGTAAGCCAGTGGATTCAGAGAAATGTCGCACCCAGCAAAGAGGACCAAGAAACTGAGAAAAAAATGAAAAAGAGAAAAAGCATGCAAACAAAAACAAAACAACATAAAAACTGCCACGAAGCTTCTATCAATGTATGAAACAAAAATGAAAACAAGATCAAATGTGGAACAGTGAGTGTGTGGACAGGATAATTTATTGTAGAGAACAGAGACATTACGAGGAAAATAAACAGTTCTTTGTGTCTGTCTTCATGGAAGAATATCCAAACATTCTCCCAGAAATACTAAGTGATCATGGGACTTGTGTAAGTAAAGTCTAAGATCATTCATATCAGTGATGAGGTAGTATTTGAAAAGACAGCTGGATTGAGTGTTGATAAATCCGACAGACCAGATTTACTTCACACAAAAAATTCAGTGGAAGCAGCAATAGTCATATTGATTACATTACAGATTATCACGTTATTTTCCGAAACATTCCCGAAAGGCAGGTAGCCAATCGGGATAAGGGGCAGTTATAAGCATTATCCGCCAGTTTAAGAATGGATGAAGATGCAGAGTGGTGAACCACAGACCAGTAAAATGTCACCGCAGTCAGGTGTCTGTTGGACTCAATAACAAAGAAAATGCTACTAGATATAGAGAAGGTAATGGCAAAACTGGGGAGTATGATAACACATCGATGAAAGGAAAACCAGAAGTGGCAAGCGTTTATTTGGAACAGTTTGAAGATGATTCTTGTAGACATCAGCAATGAGGAAATAATGGATAACGTATAGTTGGATATTCAGGAGGACTTTTTTAAACAACCCTTATACTAATATCATAAGAAAAGTTAAAACAAAAGGTATTGGAAAGAACATTTTCAAATGGGAAAGTAAAAATTCGATATACATTCATGTGAATGTAACTGGAATATAGAAGATGTCGTGCACCCGTTGCATAGCGTGTTGCTGAGACAAAACTGAGAGTATTGTATACTGCTGTGAAGTCTCCATCTAAGAAAGAATATACTGAGTACAGAGGAACTGCAAAAGGCATTCTCCAGATTAATCCCTAAAATGGCACCATTGTCTGATTGGGAAACTCAGCCTGTGATCTCGAATTTCAAACAATGAGAGGTGATCGTAGTGAATCTTAGAAACTTAGAAACATGGAGGGGTCTGAATAACAAAGGGACATGGAGAAGTGCACCCAGGCGCGATTAGGGAAAATCCCATGATGTTCCACACGGACAAGCAGAACAGAATAATCATTGAACAGTTAGTGTCCTTCAGAAATCAAGGGGCCAATCTGTGTGTGAAGCTGGAAAACATTGAGAGATTGTGACATGAGGGCTTCACATCTGTTTTACTTGGCAGAAGGAGGAGGCAGGTACAGAATTCGTGAAGATGGATGGGGAAGCTCTTGAGCAGATTCATGTAAAAAGCGAGCAGGAATTTGAGGCTTTCA
>NW_025191753.1:0-3576 GCF_004010195.1 Chiloscyllium plagiosum
TCTATTGTTAATATACTTGTAGAATCTCTTTGGACTTTCCTCAGCCTGATCTGCCAACGCTTTTTGTGGTTCCCTTTGTGCCCTCCTGATTTCCCTATGAAGTGAATTACTCCACCCACAATGTTCTTCGATGGATTCCCTTAATCCAGCTGGCTTTTTGTGACACGTGTCCCCTTTTTGTTGACCAGAACCTCAATACCCCCAGTCATCCAGAGTTTCCTACTTGTGTCAGCATTGTCATTCACACGAACAGGAATATGATGGCTCTGAATTCTCATTTTAACTCCCTTTTGAAAGCTTCCCACCTGCCTGACGTCCCTTTACCTGCACATAGCCTCCACAATCAATTGTTAAAAGCTCTTGACTAATAACATCTGGATTGAGGAAAGGCCAGTTTTGATCTTTAACTTGTAAACCAGGTTTGTCCTTTTCCATCGCTATTTTCCAACTAATACGATTGTGATCACTTTGCCAAACTGTTGCCCCACTAACAACTCAGTCCCTTTCACTACTTTGTTTCCCAAGGCGAGGTCAGGTTTTACCTCTTCCTGCAGTCCGACCATTTACATTTTGACTGGGACAGCTTTCTTGTACATGCCAAACAAATTCCTCGCATCCAAGCTCTGAACACTCTAGCAGTCCGAGTCTAGGTTGGAAAGTTAAAATCCCTGACCATTACAGCCCTATCATTCTTACAGATATCTGAGATCTCCCGTCATATTTGCTGCTCAAATTCTCGCTGACTGTTGAGGGCCTGTAGTAAAGTCATATCAAACTGATAACCCATTCTCATTTCTCAGTTGCACCATTATATCTTCACTGGGCGATCCACAGGAATATCCTGTGTAATTAATGCTATAATGTTTTCACTGATCAGAAACTCCAGTACCCCTCCTCTCTCACCACCTGTTCTGTCCTCAACCTTCAGATTGTAGCCTGAGACCATCCCCCTCACTGTGGACAACAGCCTCACCTTTCATGTCATCTGCAAACTTACAAATTATACCTTGTGCTTTCACATCGAGTTATTAATAAACATAATACTGTTCAAAATAATTAGAGTAATAGATAGAGTCAATAGCCAGAGACTTTTCCCCAGGGCAGGGGGACATGCACATGGATAGGAAAGAGTTGAGGGGTGCATAGGTTAAGTTACTATATTTTACATTAGGATTAAGTCTCGGCACAACTTCGTGGGCCTAAGGGCCTGTTCTGTGCTTACTTTTCTATGTTCTATGTTCTATAATAACCAGCAATGGTTGCTGCACAGATCCCTGTGGTACACCCGCTGGTGAAAGAATTTCAAACACAAAACTTATCCTCCACCGTTGTGCATCCAGGTTGCCAAATTGCCTTGGATCCCATTGGTCTGTTGGACCAACGTTCCATGAGGGACCTTGTCAAATGCCTTAATGAACTCCATGTAACCCACATCTTCTGCACTGCCCTCATCAAAATCCTCAATCGTAATTTCAAACAAAAATCTCAGCTGAATTTGGGAGAGGGCAGTACTCCTTGATGAGTATCCCTAATCGATCTCTGCCTTTCCAAATGTTGATTCATTCTGTCCCTCAGAATTGTGTCTAATAATTTCCCTCTCCCTACTGTCAGACTATCTGCTCTGTAATTACATGGCCTATCCCAGCTTCCCTTCCTGAATAAAGGAACCACGTTAGTTATCCTCCAGTCTTCAGCACTTCACCTGTAGCCAGCAAATTATTAAATATATCCATGAGGGTTCAAGCAATCTCCTCCTTTACCAGAACAAGGGGGGGGGGGGGGGGTTGACTTGAACCAGAGGGGCATCAGTATCCCTCGGAGGAGATTTGCTTGTCAGTATCCCTGGGGGGAGATTTGCTTGTCTTATCCCGGAGGGTTTAAACTAGTTTGGCAGGGTTTTTGACTCTGAGTAAGAGAAGGCCCATTGACCAGTCAAGTGAAAATGCATCAGCCTTCGAAAGCAAGTTTGCTATCCAGGATATCGAGGGGCACAGTCAAGGGAGGGAAAAGACTTTTGATTTAACGCGCATTTATTTCAATGCACAAGGCCTGACTGGTCAGGCAGATGCGCTCAGAGCATGGATTGGCTCTGGGTACTTGGATATTACAGCCATAACAGAAACATGGCTGAGAGCAGGGCTGGACTGGCAGCTCAGTGTTCCAGGATACAGAAGCTACAGGTGGGACAGAAGGACAAGTAAGTGAGGAGGGGAGTTGTCTTTTTGATAAGGGAGGACATAACAACAATGCTTAGAGAGGATACTCTTTCTGGGTTGATCAAATGAGGCCATATGTTTAGAAATTACAAACAAAAAAAGGATGGTCAGTCTGCTGGGATATTGTTCTGGACCCCCAAATAGACAGCGGGTACTAGAGGAGCAGATGTGAAGAGAGATTGCAGGTACCGAAAGAAATAATAGGGCAGTATTGGTTGGAGATTTTAACTTCCCCTGTATTGACTGGACCACCCAGAGTGTAAAAGGCCTGTATGGGGTGTAATTTGTCAAATGTGTACAAGAAAGTTTCCGAGATCAATATGTCGAGGGCTGCACTCTACTCAGGTGGTTTCAAACGAGATCTTCCCTCAGACAACGGGGTCGGGCAAGTGACTGAAGTGGCAGTCGGAGAGCACTTTATGTCCAGTGACCACAGCTGTCTTAGTTTAACATAGTTATTGAAAAAGATTAGGCAGGTCCATATATTAAGGTCTTAAACTGGAGTAGGGCCACTTTTGGGGCCATTTGGCAGGATCGAGCAGAGGTTGATTGGGTGAATTAAAAATCACACAACACCAGTTATAGTCCAAATAAACCTTTTGACTGTAAGCTGGTTTTGTGAGATTTTTAAGGTTGTTCATCCCAGTCCAACACCGGCTTCACCACATTATGCTCCCATCAACTGGGTGAGTCTGCGTGAAGGAAAAGGAATGACTGGCAAATGGGAGGCTTTGAAAAGTGTGATCTCAAGAATCCAATATGTCTCTGATTGAGTGAAGGGAAAAGCTGGCAGGTTTAGGGATCCCTGTCTGATGGGGGATATTGAGGCTCTGTTCAATAAAAAGAAGGCGGCACATATTGTCTTCAATATTTCTGTATCTACGTAATCTCTTCCAGTCCTAAAGACACAATTACTCGGTGGAGACTTTACAATCCTCACAGGTCCCTTCAGCACTCCCGATCTGTAGGATCCACTGAAAACCTATGATTCTCTCGATGCAGTTCTGACAAGACTCACTATCTGTGTAACATCATCCCATCGCTAATATACACCCTATCAATGTGAATTCCTCCTGTATCTCCATCCAGTTACTCATCTCCATAACCTTCTCCAGCTCTTACACCCCTATCTGTGTAAATGTCACCCTCCCATACAACCCTTCCCACTTTGACCAAACTGGAGGAGGCTACTAATGCTCCCTTATCTGTGAAACTGTCTCCAACCAAAATTACTGCCCTTCTGGAATATCTGTCAAACATCTTCAGTCATGACTACCCTCCATATCTCTGTTTGGTCCTCCAGTCTGTACAACCCACTTTATCTCTATCAGTGGGCGGCACGGTGGCACAGTGGTTAGCA
>NW_025191754.1:0-3577 GCF_004010195.1 Chiloscyllium plagiosum
TAGACAGGTGTATTTTTGATGGAGTGGCATTTTTGCCATCAGAGATTTGGTTGAAAGAGATCAGGACTGACAACTTAATATTCTGTAGTACAAGAACTATAGGTTGGACATGATTTGGTTTTATTAATTATGGAGTCAATTACTGCAGTAAAATGGGATGATGTTGTGGAAGGGCCTTCAAATTGAGGCTTCGTGGAGAGAGACTGGAATACAAAGATGACAGATACATTGGTAGGGTCATATTAAGACGCCCAGTTAGAAGAAGGTACAGGAGCTATTGTGTAACTAATTACTGTCGTGCATAAAACAATATGAGGGTAATTATATTTATGCGTCTCAATATCCAACATTTATTGGGGTAGTCACGTGCTTTTTGGAGGGGACAAATATGTTGATGTTTATGGCTGAGAGCTTCTCATATCAACATGTCGAAGATACAACAAGGGATACTTAATGGCTGAGCCTTATTGTGAAGAATGAAGCCAATCATATGTTTGAGGCTGGATTGGGAGAGAAGGTTAGGTCCAATGACCATATATTTTAAATTCCTTAAGGAAAAGGCAAAAACAAAATCTTTAAAATATAACGTTTTTGGATTGGGGAGACAGAGTTTATTAGAAAACAAGATCTGGCTAAAGTAGTCTTGGGACATTTACTTCTGGGGAAAGCTGTCGTCGAATAGCGTGGAGTAGGGAGGAGTGTCCATGCTCAAAATGGAATTAATGAGAGTATGGGCCCAATATGTTACAATCTAAGATTAAGTTTACGAAAACAAGCCCAGGGACACTCCGACGTATACAAATATTCAGAGCTGCATAACAAAGTAAAGAGTAGCTTAAAGCAACTATAAAGTGAGCAGATAAATGGAATGCCTATAAGAATGTAGAAAGTGCAGCGCTGAAGTTACGGAAGTCAGCAGAAGAGAATAAAGGAGGTGTGATAAAACATTACGGGGTAACACTAGTAAGAAGCCCAAGATATTCTATCCACATATCAGGGGAAGATGATAACAAGGGAAAGAATAGGGATTATTAGGGATCAAGGAGGTAGCCTGTGCACACAGCCAAAAACACGTATTTCATATCCGTCTTCACTTGGGCGAAGGAGTTCCAGGATTCAGGGAGACTGACCATGTCAGCCTTTAACAGATTGATAATGACCGGGAGGAATAACTGGATGTTTTGGCAGAGTAAAGAATAGACAAATCCCCAGATCTGTATGAGCTGTATCATAAACTGATATGAAAGAAGAGGGAGATAATAACAGGCTCTGAGATTTATTTATTTATTGTGCTTTTGAACAGCATGGAGGTGCGATAGCAGAGGTCAGCATCTAATTTCAGTTCAACAAAGTGCGCTAGAAATGAACGAGGGAAATAAAGACGACCAAGTCTCATATCAGTGAGGGAAACAATTGAAGAAGACTTTGAAAATACCTTCAAGGCAGAGAGACATATTTTCATTTAGTCAGTGAATCATAGGTGACAGGGAAATGCAGGAGAGTGGAGTTGGGGATTATCAGAACAAACATCATTGAACTGAAAGGCTGAATATACTCGCTGAGCTGCTGGGCATATTGATTTCCCTATGCCTTATGCTATCCAGTCTGCTACTGTTCCTGTTTTTTTTATGAGAACAACAATCTATCTCCCATTGCAGTGAGACACCGTTCGGAAGAAGCTGAATTTATAAATGGTACACGAATAGCCAGAAATTAGTTAGAAACAGGATTATAATCAGTATTCTGTAACTTCCAATGAAAATAATTTTCGTTCCTTGAAACACCAGGGAACACAGGCCAAGTTTCTCATGAACACCTTTGATAGCATTGTCCTTGGTAGAAGCCGTTTGAACCTTCCCTTTCCTCTCTCGAAGGCAATAAAATAATTACTGAGAGAAAGAACCGAAACTGCACAGATTCCTCCAGGTACAGTCTGATCAAGCTCCAATTGAACTGAAGCAAGACGTCTCTCCCCTTGTGTTTAAATTGTCTGACAATAAAGTTTCTCATTCCACTGTCTTTCCAAATAGCTTGCTGCACCTGTAAGTTAGACATCAGCAGCGTATAGACAAGGACACTTGGGTTTTATTTATATCTGTACTTTTCAAGGTTTCACAATTTATGAAATGTAATGTCTATTAATTTCTCCAATAAAGTGGATAACTTCACGTTTCTGCATCATATGTCATTTGCAATGACCTTGCCCATGTGGAGGCCCATTCAATTTTCATAAATATTTACATCTTTCTCACAGCACACATTCCCACACAAAAATTAACGGTAAATTCTTCACTCTGTTTCCAGTCTTTTCGTGAATAATTAATCCATACGAGTCCATTCATAATTATAGTATCGTTAGAGTGAAGAAGGCCCATAGTGATGTCACCGGCTCTTGAATTGAGCATTATTACCTCCACCCAATTTCCCACTTTTCTTTTGCAACCTCCTTGATACATGCCAAACACAATCTACACCTTTTATTTCTTACTTTGAAAAGCTGCATAATTGTCTTTGTTGAAAAAATATTCTCAACAGAAGCAAAGGCAATGAGTGAAGGACATTATCCCATCATTCAAATTGTCCCTCAACAGCCTTCCGTCGTCAACACTGAGTTGACACGTTTCAGGTTATCCACTCAATATCCATCTTGTTGCCTGTTTTGGTTGGTATTGTTTCGTTCTTTGTTTACACCTGAATACCAGAGATAGAAACCCTTTTGCGAAGGAAAGATCGTGACAGGTTTGGGCCAAAGGCAGGTAAAAGGAGTTATGTAACAAATCGGTTATAACCTGCTTAAATTGTGGAACAGGCGCAAGGGGTTCATCAACCTCTCCCTGTCCCGAACATATTGTGTTCCACGTGGCAATGGCACGGCGACCATGCAGCTAATTACAAACTCGTTTCAGCAGATAATTGTTCATTTAAATTACATTGAGTCACTGATTGTAACAAATTGAAATCGTATTGCCAAAAAGTAGCTAAGATCATATCTCGAATAGTTATGCTGCCCATGTATAAGGAAGGGTACATGCGTAGTCCAGCTTGATTGCCATGACATCCACCACATCACTACTTCCACTATCAACTTTCAATGGAAGCAGTGTGTTCCAGCTACAAGATACATTGCAGACATTTACCAAAGTCCATTCGACAGCACCTTCCAAGCCTTGATCATCTGAAGTAGCAAGGGCAACACTAACACTGCAAGGTACCATTCTGACTGGGAAATATATCTCAGTCTTGCAGGTGTCACCTGATGAATATCCTGCCTTTCATTCCCTAACATTATTGTGGGTGACCCTGCACCAAAGTGACTGCAACAGTTCAAATGGGCGGTGCACGGCCACCATGTCCAGAACAACGTTGTATGGGCAATTAGTGATGGCCCAGCCAGCAATGTCTGATACCTATCAATGAATAATACAATAATGTTTTACTGTTTGGCATCTGAGTGTCCCATTCTGTGTTTGTGAATAGATTTAGTCGATGTTTTTGAATCTCAGAAAATGGAGCCGTGATTTGATTGAGGTGCAAAAGCTTCTGAGTGGAAAGAGCTTGATAGGGCAGATGCTGAGAA
>NW_025191755.1:0-3577 GCF_004010195.1 Chiloscyllium plagiosum
GTCTGTGTTCACTGTACTCAGTGTTTACTCTGTTTTCACTGTTCTGTGTGTTCACTGTTCTCAGTGCTCACTGTTCTCTGTGTTCAGTATTCTCTAGTGTTCACTGGTCTCTGTGTTCACTGTTCTCTGTGTACACTGTTCTCTGTGTTCAGTGTTCTCTGTGTTCACTTTTCTCTGTCTTCACTGTTCTCCGTGTTCACTGTTCTCTGTGTTCATTTTTCTCTGTGTTCGGAGTTCTCTGTTTTTACTGTTCTGTGTTCACTTTTCTCTGTCTTCACTGTTCTCTGTGTTCAGTGTTCTCTGTGTTCATTTTTCTCTGTTTTCACTGTTCTCTGTGTACACTGTTCTCTGTGTTCAGTGTTCTCTGTGTTCACTTTTCTCTGTCTTCACTTTTCTCTGTCTTCACTGTTCTCTGTGTTCAGTGTTCTCTGTGTTCATTTTTCTCTGTTTTCACTGTTCTCTGTGTTCACTGTTCTCTGTGTTCAGTGTTCTCTGTGTTCAGTGTTCTCTGTGTTCAGTGTTCTCTGTGTTCACTGTTCTCTGTGTTCACTTTTCTCTGTGTTCACTGTGCTCTGTGTTCTCTGTTCTCTGTGTTCAGTGTTCTCTGTGTTCACTGTTCTCTGTGTTCACTGTTCTGTGTTCACTTTTCTCCGTTCTCCGTGTTCTCCGTTTACTCTGTGTTCATTCTGTGTTCAGTGTTCCCCAAGTTCATTCTCTGTTCTCTGTTCTCCGTGTTCACTGTTTTCTTTGTTCAGTGTTCTCTGTGTTCACTGTTCTCTGTGTTCACTGTTCTCTGTGTTCACTGTTCTATGTGTTCAGTGTTCTCTGTATTCACTGTTCTCTGTGTTCACTGTTCTCTGTGTTCACTGTTCTCTGTGTTCACTGTTCTCTGTGTTCAATGTTTTCTGTTTTCACTGTTCTCTGTGTTCACTGTTCTCTGTGTTCAGTGTTCTCTGTGTTCAGTGTTCTCTGTGTTCACTGTTCTCTGTGTTCAGTGTTTTCTGTGTTCACTGTTCTCTGTGTTCACTGTTCTCTGTGTTCACTGTTCTCTGTGTTCACACTCGCCATTCACTATCTGTTTATTGTTCTCTCTGTTTTCCTTCTGCGTTTACGGTTTTCTGTGTGTTCATTCTCTGTTCACTGTCTTTCCTGTTTTCTCTGATCTTTGTGTTCGCACTGTGTTTACTATTCTCTCTGTGTTCATACTCTCTTTATTCTGTGTTACCTGTCTCTGTGTTCTCTATGTTTCGTGTTCTCTCTGTGTTCAATCTGTTTTTATCCTGTTTACTGTTCCCTGTTTGTTCATTCTGTGTTCACTATGTTTAGAGTTCTGTGTGTGTGTTTAGTATTCACTGTGTTCACTCTGTGTTTACTGTACTCTGTGTTCACTCTGTGTCCTCTGTTATTACCGTTTGTCCATGTTCACTCTGTGTTCACTCCGTGTTTACTGTTCACTCCGTGTTTACTGTTCACTCTGTGTTCACTCCGTGTTTACTGCACTCTCTTCTCCATATTCACTCTGTGCTCTGTTTTCCAGTGTTATTTATCGCAGCTGCTGGTCATTCTGGAGAAGTCACATTCCAGATTGGAACCTGACTTGATAGACCGTACTTTTTTTAAAAAAGCACCAAAGATCTGTGAATTCTGAAGATATGAAACAAAAACAGCAAATGCTGGAGAAACTCAGCAGATGAGAAAGCATCAGTGAACAGAGTCTTCTGTGACTTTTCTTCAGTTCTGAAGTCACTGGACTTGAAATGTTATTTCTGTTTTGTGTTCTAGATGCTGTCAGACCTGCTGAGTTTTTCCAGCAAATTCTTATTTAGTTTTACAGTTATTTTGTTTTTGTTTACCGTGGAGGGCAGTCACTGACATATTCACAAGAAGCTAACGACATGCCTGTCTGTGTTGATTCTTCTCCCAGCTCATTCTGTGCTGACTTTCCCACGGTCTGTTCTGACTTCCTGCCCTCCCTCAATCTGTACTGACTCACTTCTCCCCCAGCCCCAGTGTATTGCTGACGTTTTCCCCCTCCTCAGTTTGTGCTGTCTTCGCCCCCAACCCCATCCCAACTGCAAGTCTGTGCTGACCTCCTGAAGTCTGCGCTGACCCTTGTTCATTGAGCCTGCTCCACAGTTCAATACGGTTACAGCTGGTCATCCAACTCAGTCCTCTGTTTCCACTTTTTTCCCATAATCTTTGATTCCTTTAGCCCTGAGAACAATATCTTCTTCAATGTTTTAGCCTCATTCTCTGGGTGAAGAGATTTATCTTCATCTTAGTCTTGAATGGCCTACCCCAGGTTCTCGACTCCCTAGTCATTGACAACATCCTTCCTGCAATTACCTTACCTAGGCCTGTTAGAATTTTATGTGTGCATGAGAGCTCCCTCATTCCTCAAACCTCCAATGAATATAAAATCATACAGAACAGAAGTGGCTGACTAGAGGGGAGGCCATATTGGATTTGGTGCTTGGCAACGAACCAGGTCAGGTGTCAGATTGCTCGGGACAACATTTCAGTGATAGTGATCAGAATTGCCTCACCTTTACCATAATCATAGATTGGGAGAGGAGCAGATGGTATGGGAAAGTATTTAATTGGGGAGAGTGAATTATAATGCTATTAGGCAGGAACTGATGGGCATAAGTTGGGAGCAGATATTCTCAGGGAAATACATGACAGAAATGTGGAGGTTGTTCAGGGAACACTTGCTGCGACTGCTGGATAGGTTTGTCCCACTGAGGCAAGGAAGAGATGGTAGAGTGAAGTAACTTTGGGTGACAAGGGATGTGGAACATCTAGTCAAGAGGAAGAAGGAAGCTTACTTAAGGTTGAGGAAGCAAGGATCAGACAGGGCTCTAGAGGGTTATAAGATGGTCAGGATGGAATTGAAGAATGTGCTTTAGAAGAGGTAGAAGGGGGAGTAAAAAAGCTTTGGCAGGTAGGATTAACACTTATGTGAGGAACAAGAGGATGGCCAGAGTGAGGGTAGTGCTGATCAGGGATAATGGAGGAAACTTGTGCTTGGCGTTGGAGGAGGTGGGGGATACTTTGCTTCAGTATTCACTCGTCAGGAGGGACCTTATCGTTTGTGAGGACAGCATAAAACAGGCTGATTCGCCAGAACAGGTTAATGTTAAGAAGAATGATGTGCTAGAGAAAGATGGGGATAGATAAATCCCCTGGGCCAGATGGGATACACCCAAGGTTATTGCGGGAAGTGAGGGAAGAGATCCTTGTGCCTTTGGCAATGATATTTGTGTCCTCACTGTCCACTGGAGTAGTACAGGATAATTGGAGGGTGGCAAATGTTATTCCCTTGTTCAAGAAAGGGAATGGGGATAACCCTGGGAATTACAGACCAGTCAGTCTTACATTGGTGGTGGGCAAAGTATTGGAGAGGATTCTGAGACACAGGATTTATGATTGTTTGGAACAGCATAGTTTAATTAGAGATAGTCAGCATGGCTTTGTGAGGGACAGGTCATGCCTCACAAACCTTATTGAATTCTTTGAGGATGTGACAAAACATATTGATGAAGGTCGAGCAGTGGATGTGGTATATGTGGACTTT
>NW_025191756.1:0-1007 GCF_004010195.1 Chiloscyllium plagiosum
TGCAGAGATGCATGTACATAACACAATCTATCAGTCAAATCATATTTCCTTCCATTGACTCAGTCTTGAATTCCCACTACTTCAGGAATGCAGCCAACACAATCAAAGGCCCCTCCCACCACCGCAATGCCCTTTCCCAACCTCTTCCATCGGACAGAAGATGCAAATGTTTGAAAATACGCACCAATGGATTCAGGAACAATTTCTTCCGTGTTGTTATCAAACTTGTTAATGGGCCTGTCATATATAGAGTTGATCCTTTTCTGCACCTGTTCAAAAGCTGTGAAACTATATTAAACTGATGTCCTTATGTAAGGTATGATTTGTACTGGAGAGAATGCAACACAATATTCTTCACTGTTTCTCAGAATGTATGACTATCATAAAACATGCAAAATCAATCTGCATACCACACATCTGGGTCTGGTCTGCTCGATAACACTTTAAACCGATGTCTCCTGTGGTCTGTGTAAAAGACTTCCATTATCCATTACTTCCATGCCTGTCATAATTTCGAAAGGATCTATTTCGTATCCCTCAGCCTCGTCGTTCATGTGAAAGAAATGATTTATTATATTGTCCCTCATCATTTGTGATGGGAGCTGGCAGGACTGCAGATATTATGTCTGATCCGTGAGTGATAAAGTCAATTAGCCTTGTCTATCCGTTGCTTCTTATGGTTTCTAGCATGCAACTATTTCTGAGTCGTAGCTTCACCAGGTTGACACCTTACGTTTAGATATACCAAGTGTACACACTCATAGAACATAGAACATAGTAAAGTACAATACAGAACAGGCCGTTTGGCCCACGTGATTTAATTCTAATGTCAAATATAGTAACATAACCTACGCACCCCTCAACTCACTGCTATCCATGTGCATGTCCAGGAGTCGCACCATGTCCCCAAATGATTCTACTTCCATGATCACAGCTGGCAACCGATTCCATGCATTCACAACCATCTGCGTAAAGAACCTACCTCTGACAACTCCTTTATACCTTCC
>NW_025191756.1:1843-3577 GCF_004010195.1 Chiloscyllium plagiosum
AAAAATAAACCAGGTTTCTTCAGGATTAAAGCACCTATCACTGCCGCGAACAGAGAGAGCTCCTGAGCAGTTGAAGACTTCCCTGTATCTTGTTCAGAGTCCCAAGCTGTTTCGTTACCTGAGATCCAATCACATCGTTGCTGGTAGCTGACAGCCTTTGTCAGTGGTGAACTCGTGGCCAATAATCAATGAGCTCCTTGTCACAAACAAAGGCTGCACCTGTGTATAACTCCGTTCATCTCCAATTACATTTCAATTATTGGGTCACTATCAGGTAAACTGCTGTCAAACCTTGCAGCTATCCTCCACTTTAGATCTGTTTATAAGGTCGTTCTTTTCACATTTTAGTCCACAATCACACTCAATTCTTTTTTAAAATATGTTTTTTATATGTATTCGCCCTGAGAAAACTAAAATGCCATTTCAAAAACGCATTTACTTGCAAACTAAAATGCCATTTCAAAAACGCATTTACTTGCAAAATACATGATGCACATTTTTTTATAACAAGTACAGTCTATTTATTAATTCTCCCTTCTTGCAATGTTATGCAACCTTCGCATTTCTTAAAGTTTTTACGTATTTCACCATTTGTATTTTAGGACAATATATCTGAATTCACATTCGGTTTTCTGGTGATGTGTATGATAAAATGGTTACAACAAACGACACCAGCAAAATATGTTGCATTGTTAATTTGAAACATTTAAAGAAGGCCAGTGGATTACAATCTTTGTAATTTTGTATTTCATTTTTCTTTGTTTGGTGGTCTTCATAGTACTGAAGATCTAACAGCAATCCCAAAGTCCCCTTTCCTATGGAAGAGTACTTTTCCAATGTTCGGCATTGATTCTAATAGAACTATCCTCCAGGTTCTCAATTCCTAATTTATCATCCTGGAACAAGAAAGCACTTAGACCCAATTCAGAAGCATCAGCGGCCATTTTGAAAAGACTGGAAAACGCAAGGATGGTAAAATAGGTTCATCAATTCAAATTGCTTTCATCCTTTCAAGATTAACCTCGCACTCTACTAACTAAACCACCTTTTTCTTATTTCATTCAAAAACATGTTAAAGGCGCAGCTGTCCGGACAAAATTATGGACAAATTTCCTGTAAAGTCAAACAATCCAAAAATCTATTAATTTCTCATTTAGTTTTCGGAAAGAAATTCTAATAGTATCACTTTTGCTGTCTCCATCAACATCTGTGCGCATGTGTGTGTATGTCTGTGTGACTGTATGTGCACGTGTGTCTCTTTAAGTCGATATGTGTGCTTCTGTCTGTATGTGTCTTTGCACATCTCTCTGCATGTGTGATTGTGTCTGAGTCTCTGTACGTATTTCCGTCTGTCACACACGCAAAGAGACAGGCACAAAACACACACACGCGCGCGCACACACACACACACACACACACAACACACGATATCTGGAGGTTCCAGAGGCGGAAGATCAGGCGTTTTTCCTCAAGGCGTTGGGTGGTGAGTGAGTGGTTATGGAGAAATTCCTGGTCCTGCATGTCCTCGGCAGATTCGGAAGGGGAATTCAATTCTCCCTCCGACAGTTGTTGTTTTGTATGATGCTCCTGACCCATCAAAACACAGATCTGTGTGAATGCGCAAACAACCTCTCTCTATACATTTCACTCAAAATAATGTCAATAACAGGACGGATTAAAACAAAATGCGAACTGTGTTGGATGCTGGATGTCGGGAATCATGTTACTGTAGAG
>NW_025191757.1:0-1174 GCF_004010195.1 Chiloscyllium plagiosum
CAATGGACCCAAACACCTTCCCGTTCACCCCCACCGCCCACAATCCCAATGGACCCAAACCCTGTTCCGTCTGTAGGACGGGCGACAGTTGGTGTGTGTGTGTGTGTGTGTATCGTACACACCAGCTGCTGAGGGAGGCTCCTATTGAGGGGCACAGTGAGGCCCTACCCCCCTCTGACAGCAGTGTGCCATCCTTGTATTTCCAAACTCTGGAACAGATGCGCCCCGGCCCAGCCCGGCCCCGGCCTGTTACCAAGCCTTGTTGACAGTACCCCTTCTGCCTTTCAGCCTCTTCATTGCTGTCCTGGTGGATAATTTCCAGTTGACTATTAATCAGCGCAAGGAGGACCACAGACAGAAGGTAGGGGGGGGAGTGCGGGGGGAAGAGGGTTTCTCTATCTCAACAGGGGTAGCAGCAAAGACAGGGATGGAGTTGGTGCTGACAGGGCAGTTTCTGTAGCGTCTGAGGGATATTGGTGACTGGGTGGTGTGGCGGAGACTCCGATCCGGGCTCCATGCTGTAAACCCTTTCAGAGCTCCCCACTGCCCGGCCAAAGTGACCACCAACCAGTCTGTGGCTACAACAAACCGTTTCACCCTGGGGGGGGGGTAATAGCTCCCGATGAAGGGCTCCCACCCCGAAATGTCGATACTCCTGCCCCTCAGGATGCTGCCTGACCGGCTGTGCTTTTCCAGCGCCACACTCTCGCCTCTGAGCTCCAGCATCTGCACCAATTCCTCAACCCTGGGGGTAAATCCCAAGTGAAGGGCTCAGGGCGTCTCAAAAGGGAATGGGGACCTGGCACACATTACTGGGATGGTCCCTCTCGCTCCTCTCTCTCTCTGTCCGTGCAGAGACTGTCTTGGGTTCAGGGGGAGTAGTGCCACACAAAAATAACACCCCCTTCCCCACCAACACAAAGTCTCACAACGGTCACTGTTGCATTGTGGGAGATGCAGCTGCCCCCCCCCACCATTGCTGCACAGCAAGATCCCACACACACTGCAACGTGGGAATGACCAGGCGAAATTGAGGCCTGCAGATGCTGGAGATCACACTGGGGCTGGAAACGCGCAGCAGGTCAGGCAGCATCCGAGGAGCAGGAAGATCGACGTTTCGGGCGGGAGCCCTTCATCAGGAATGAGGCTGGAGCCTCGGGGGGGGGGGGGATGG
>NW_025191757.1:2067-3578 GCF_004010195.1 Chiloscyllium plagiosum
AGTGACCCTCTGACAGTGCCCTCTCCCTCAGCAGTGACCCTCCGACAGTGCCCGCTCCCTCAGCGCTGACCCTCCGACAGTGCCCACTCCCTCAGCGCTGACCCTCCGACAGTGCCCTCTCCCTCAGCAGTGACCCTCTGACAGTGCCCGCTCCCTCAGCGCTGACCCTCCGACAGTGCCCACTCCCTCAGCAGTGACCCTCTGACAGTGCCCCCCCCTCAGCACAGACCCTCCGACAGTGCCCCCTCCCTCAGAAGTGACCCTCTGACAGTGCCCGCTCCCTCAGCACTGACACTCCGACATTGCGGCGCCCCTCAGCACTGACCCTCCGACAGTGCCCCCCCCAGCACTGACCCTCCGACAGTGCCCTCTCCCTCAGCACTGACCCTCCTACAGCGCCCGCTCCCTCAGCACTGACCCTTCCGCAGCAGGAACCGTTCTGAAGATGAGATGCACCTTTGTCTGTGCGTCAGTGCAAGCAGTGAAAGAGCTAACAGCTTCACCCAAAAGCAGAAACAGGGAGAGGGAGGTGTCAGTTGGGGAGCAGTTGAGGGTCTGACCTTGTCTCACTCAGCCCAGAGGATGGTGTCAGGCTGATGGGGAGTGGGTGGTGAACGTGGCTGAGCTCGGAGAGAAGTGGGGAGGGTGGTGGGTGGGTGACTGGGTGCAGGTTGGAGGGCCACGGGTGCTGGGGGTCAGGGAGCAGTCCCTCCTCGCAGGCTGTTTGACCAGGAAGCACTCTCTGATTGTGTCTGTTCTCCATTGCAGTTGGCACTGAGACCGACAGACAGTCTGAGCGATGAGTTTATGGACACAGTGGACAAAGGTAGGGAACAGAAAGAGAGAGAGAGAGATAGATAGAGACGGAGAGAGAGAGAGAGCGGTGTAAACCAGCCCGTTCCCTGGCATCCTGCCCGTGCGCAAAGCACAGTCCTGCAGCTCGGGCACTGAGCTTCCTGCTTGCTCTCGATCCAGCTCTACCACGCATCTCTGGGTGAGGAGAGCAGAGGTGTCGAACACTGACTCCACCCCCCCGCTCCTGTCCACTCGAAGCCTCCCCTGTTCCCAGAGCGAGCTTGCCCGCAGTCGGAGCCGACCCAGACGGTATCACAGGCGGCTGTTTGTGTCTCTCGCAGCCGAGGATGAAAAGCATGAAGGGGAGGATGACGAGATGTTACTGATGAGGATTATCGATGAGCATTACAGCAGTTACAATCACACGCCCAGGTCAGAGAACGATCCGTCAGGGTGGCAACTGAGAGGGCACCGGCTCAGCGTTGAGGGAGCGGGCACTGTCCGAGGGTCAGCGCTGAGGGAGCGGGCACTGTCCGAGGGTCAGTGCTGAGGGAGGGGGCACTGTCGGAGGGTCAGTGCTGAGGGAGTGGGCACTGTCAGATGGTCAGCGCTGAGGGGGCGCCGCACTGTCGGAGGGTCAGTGCTGAGGGAGTGGGCACTGTCAGATGGTCAGCGCTGAGGGAGCGGGCACTGTCGGAGGGTCAGTGCTGAGGGGG
>NW_025191758.1:0-1419 GCF_004010195.1 Chiloscyllium plagiosum
ATTTTTCTTGTTTGATTCCCTGCTATGACTACATTTTTGTGTCTGGTTGGTTGGGAGACTGGGAGATTGTGCATTGGGCTTTGATTGACTGACTGAATATTTTATTGTTCCAGAAGGTGTAAAAAAAGAGGGGTTGGGCGTCAAAGCTTCAGCAGAAATCCAGTAGAGCTAAGAACAGACTGACATCTTATTCTCTGGGAACAGGGAGATCAGAGGACAGAGAAATGAGGACCTGAAATCAGAGCAGATACCAGACTACCCTGTGGTCAGTGCTTCGATTAGCAGTGGCAACCCTCTACCTTTACCTAGCTTCCCATTTGACTACCACCTCGATATTCAGGATCCAATCTTTGGCATCCTGAAGCCATGTTTCTGTAAGGAGTCTCAGATCATAATTATTCTCTTCAATGTGTGCAGACAATTCATTTACTTTTGTTACAGTGCAGCACACATGCAGAAACACCACTTTTTGTTTCCATTTTTGTGATATTCAGAATCCAGTTTTGATTGCTGGTATATTTACTCTCCTTGTCCCTTTCTATCATTCTCTGATGTTCATTTCCCACATCACTACGTTGCTCACTAGCCTTGATTTGGATTGACCAGGCAAAATTGCTCATCATGCCCAGGGGTGTGCAGGTTAGGTGGGTTAGCCATGGGAAATGCAGGGTTATTGTTTCATAGTAATAGAAGCAGGAGTAGGCCATTTGGCCCATCCAGCCTGCTCCGCCATTCATTAAAATAATGGTAAAACTATCTATCGTCTCAGCTCCTCCTCCCTGCATTATCCCAACTGTCCTTAATTAACCTACCATGCAACCACCTAACCAACTGTGTCTTCAATATACTTAATGAGGCTGTCTCGACTGCTTCCTCGGGCAGAGAATTCCATAGATTAACCACTATCCAGGAAAAATAGTTCCTCCTCATCTCTATCTGAAATCCAGTCCTCCAAATTATGTGGCCTAGTCTCATCCACCAGCAGAAATGAGTGGATAGGGTAGGGTTTCATCCCTACAGTGCAGTGAATTCCCACTTTCCACCTAAGTCCCATACATAACTGGATATTAATCTACCGACATCGAGGTGGATAGGCTGGGACTTTTCTCACTGGAGCACAGGAGGTTGAGAGGTAACCTTAGAGATTTACAAAATCATGGGGGGTGGGGGGAGATGAGGTGAATGGTGGGTGCCATTCCCCACGGGTGGGGATTTTAAGATTAGAGAGCAAACTTTGAAGGTGAGAGGAGAAAGATTTTAAAAAGACTTGAGGGGCAGCATTAGTTTTTTTAGAGTGGTTTGTGTGTGGAATGAACATCCCGACACAGTGGTGGATGCAGGTACAGTAACAACATTTAAAAGATTTGGATAAGTACATGAGGAAAGGTTCAGAGGGATATGGGCCAAACACAGGCAGGT
>NW_025191758.1:1973-3578 GCF_004010195.1 Chiloscyllium plagiosum
CCAGATTCCTTCCTCCCAGTGACCAATCAGTTTGTAGCCTCTACTTGTCTCCACCTATCCCCAATTCACCACCCTGCTCCCAGCACACCCTTTTCTGCAGCTCTCCCAACACCCACCCCCAGTCCTGAACAAGGGTGACACCCAAAGCAAGGAACATGCACAATGCTTGTTGACACAGTGGAACGTATGCAATATGCTCAGTGGTGATGCTGGCATTATTGACAGATTTTGAAGTGTCCAAATGCCAATAGGAGGAAAAAAAAGGTAGAACCACAACTTTTTTCCCCATCTGGCTCGATATTTTGTGGCTTTTCCGTCTTGTCTGGCTGCTCAACTTTCTTATGTCTTTTCCCTAGTGTAGGGGGTGAAGGTCTGCACTAGAGGGCCTAGGTTCAGGGTGAGAGCAGAAAGATATAAAAGTTATTTAAGGGGCAACGTTTCCATGCAGAGGGTGGTGCGTGAATGGAATAAGCTGTGCGAGGAAGTGGTGGAGGCTGCTACAATTAAAGCACTTAAAAGGTCTCTGGATGGGTATACGTATAGGAAGGGCTTAGAGGCATGAGCCAAGTGCTGGCAAGTGGGACCGGATTAATATAGGATATCTGGTTGGCATGGACGGGTTGGACCGAAGGGTCTGTTTCCGTGCTGTACATCTCTACCATTCTAAATAATAAAAATGTATACTGTGACAAATTATAAACTATATCCATGTTAATAAGGTTCAGTACACCACACACTTCACTAACCATTCTCAACAGGTCCTACCCCTTCAATGACTGAGGAACATCCGCCTCCAGAATGCTCACCGGCTCCTGCCTGCTGTACAGCCGGCCGGTGTGGCCGTGACACAGCAGCTGCGCCAGGAAGGCGGCGGTGCCCAGTGACAGGTGTCTGCCCCGGGCCGCACGGCGCCATTTTCCTAACGGCCGCCCTCCCGCCGCATCCCCGCTCGAGCGACTTCTCCTCCCAACCGCCTTCGCCCCCGCGTGACGTCTGCACGGGGGGATGGGCGGGGCCGGGGAGCATCTCCGTCACCAAGCAACAGCCACCTCGCGCTACAACTGCTGCTACCTGAAGCGGGAAATCTACATTTAAAAAGGGACATGGACACTTAACGGGCTATTTCTGCAAATAGATTGAAATGGACAAAATTACATTCAAAGGGATGTAGGCACATTCAAAGGAATATCTTAATATGCAAAATGACGCAGTCATATCTAAATGAATCTACATTTCGAAGAGACGTTGCCCTATAAGTAGAAATGACCCTTTAAGAGACAGTCATATTGAGGGGCAAGATTGCACTTAGAGGAACACAACACATTTAAAGGGCATAACTACATTTGAAGGGGCATTTTTATATTTAAAAAGACACATTGAAATCTCATAATTAAAAGTACATGGTAATATTTAGAAAGCGTGACCATGTTCGAAATAGTGCAGCCACTTTATAAGAAAAGGGATTTGGGCTGGGGCGTGGGGGAGAAGGGGCGGGTGGATAAGATTTAATTTTTAAGAAAGTAAGCAAGTTATTACGATTTGGAATGATCTTGAGGGGATGATGGCAGCAATAAGTGGCAAACGTTAATACAAAATTCTTGAAAA
>NW_025191759.1:0-3578 GCF_004010195.1 Chiloscyllium plagiosum
CAGATACAAAGTAGGAAAGTCTCCCTCTGGAGGGTGGTGAAACCATGGGATCCTCCCTCCCGTGCGCAGAGCTGTGAGGGGGGGGGGGGGGGGGCGAGCTTCTTGACCATGGGGTGGGGCAGTGGGGTGAGAGGCAGGAGAACGGAGCTGAACTGCAGTCTGACCTGCTGTGATCTCAGTGAATGTCAGGACAGGCTCGAGGGGGCTGAATGGCCTCCTCCCAATCTGATAGCAGCGGACAGTAAGGACACAAAATCGATGCTTAGGGGTGGGGTCCACTGGAGTCAAGACGCTCGCTGTTATTACTGGAAGGGAACTGGATATCCTTACCCGAATGGCCTCCTCCTGTTCCCACTCATACAGCATGGAAACAAACCCTTCGGTCCAATTCGGCCATGCCAACCTCATATCTTTTATTAACCGAGGTCCATGTGCCAGCAATTGGCCCATAACCCTGTAAAACCCTTCCTTCTGATATCCCCATCCAGATGCCTTTGAATAGCTGTCACTGCACCAGCCTCCACCACTTCCTCTGGCAGCTCATTGCATACACACACCACCCTCTGTGGGAAAACAGTGCCCCTCAGGTCCCTTTAACATCTTTCCCTTGTCACCTTCAACCTGTGCCCTCTAGGATCCCTTCAGTGAGGAAACAGGCCATTTGCTCCCATGAGTCCACACAAACCCTCTGAAGAGTAACCCACCCAGACCCATTACCCGACTATTGTTCTACATTTACCCCTGAGTAATGCACCTAACCTACACACCCCTGAATACTATGGGTAATTCAACATGGTCAATTCACCTAATCTGCACTCCCCCACCCCAGGGGGAAAAGACTTTGCCTATTTACCCTATCCACGCCCCTCATGATTTTATAAACCTCTATAAGGTCACCCCTCAGCCTCCGACGCTCCAGGGACAGCAGCCCCAGCCTATCCAGCCTCTCCCTGTACCTCAAACCCTCCAACCCTGGCTAACTACGTTCCTGTCTTTTTATTTTGGTGGCCAGGGGCATAAAGAGGGAACTGGGGTCAGGGCTGATAGTCAGATGGATTTGCAACGCAGAACAGCCCTGATTTCACAGGAACGGTGCAACAGATCTGAGGGGCCCGTCCACGTCCCGAATTGAGATCAGCACCTCTCCCCCCCGACCAAGTGAGGAGTCTCGGGCCGCCCCAGGATTACCTGCAGGACGGTCAGCTGAAACTTGGTGGACCTGTCCAGCCGTTCCCGGGCACATGATGTCCTCCGCAGCGGGGTCTTCGGGGCTTTCTCCGGCTTGCCGTTTGCTGGCTCGCTGCCGTTGGAGCTGTCCTTGACGGGGGTCTCGGGGGTCCCGCTGAGGGGGAAACAAAACCCAGCAAAAAACAAAACATAAAAATGCTCCGAGCACAGCCCCCAGCCCCCGGCCCATTCAGAGACGGTAAACATCTGGCTACCGCTGACCCCAAGGAGTTAGCTGAGCGGAATTGGCTTCCCTGTACGTCACGCAGAACAGGAGAAGCTGGGGGATGTGAAAGGTGTTCAGACAAATCCTCTCTTCCCCAGAGAGCTTAACTCGATGGATTCTTCGGTGCTCAGAAAGGTAGGGGTGGTGCGGCTGGAACACAACGGCACGGGGAGTGGGGGGAGGCTTAGCTGCTTTCATCTCAGACCTAAATCGTTGGGTGTTCGCGTCGTTTCGTTCGGAAGAGCGGTATTTTTTGATCTGTCACCCAGAATAAAGAGCCAACCTCAGCCACTGTTTGGGACGACATGAAATCGGTCGGCTGGACTGGGGAGGGGGAATCACCCGCGTCTCACCCACAGCTGCCCCGAGCGATGGCACGGCAGAGCTGAGATATCTCGGGGGGGAAGGTGGGGAGAGCATTAGGGCAACGGCGCTTGTGGTTGAGAACGGTCCCTACCTGATAGAATCCTGCACGTGTCTTGCCGGTCGCTGGGGGTCAGGGGTTGCCTGGTGCGGTGTGGGCTGTAAGGGAGAGCGAGAGGGTGAATGAATCATTCGTAAGCCGCTGGCGGAATTTAAAAGCAGTGACTAAGAGCGGGAACCGAGAGCTCGCCCTTGGCAATGATGACTGGAACGGCCAGCATCGATCGCCCTGAAGTCCTGAACTCTCAGGGAGGAAATGTGCCCCCGCCCTCATCCAGTCTGGCCGACACAACTCACCAGGACCCACAGTGACACGGCTGACTCTTGAACCATCCCCTCAAATGACCCAGAGTCTCAGCCTATCCTGCCATCAACAAGCCACATGTCAGCGGTGTGTTGGAATAGTCCCTGGATGGGGCAGCTCTGGATGGGGCAGCTCTGCTAACACTCAGAGAAGCTCAACATTGTGCAGGACAGAGCAGCACCCCCCACCCCATCCCAAATCAACGCGGGGGAATGCCACCTGTTGCAAGTTCTCCTCAACGAATCCCCCTCCCCCTCCCCCCCCCCCCCCCCACAGAGTTGACTGTGGGTGAACTGACAGGACAGTCTGAGGTGACGACTTGCCCCCTGGGTGAGGGAAGGGTGGAGATCTTACCGCCATGGATTGCGGGTAGTTGCTCATCACTTGCTGTTGAGATGGCTGGTGGCTCAGGGACACAGGATGGGACTCCACACTCGAGCCTGAGGAGAGATGCTGTGGGCAGAGGTTTTCCTCAGAGACCACAGAGGGCCCTGCAGCTCCTGCCCGCGGGTCGGGTCCCAGGTTGCTGTCGGTGACTGCGTCCACTGGGAAAGGGGTGGAATCGGGGAGAGAGAGAGAGAGAGGGAAAACAGGCGTTAGTCAGAGAGAGCTGCGACACGACATCCTCACCGACAGGGAATGGAGTAGACTCATCAAAAGTGACGTAGGTTCGATGGGCAGAATGGCCTCCTCTTCTCCTTGGACACCTCCTGTCTTTTAATGAGGTCACAGCCTGAGCTGAACTACCCATAACCACATCCATCCCATGTCGCTGAGCATGATGGACCATTAGCCATTCTCCCAGAGTTTAACATTAACGACTGACCCAGCCTCAACTGATGTTCGCGGAAGGGCATTCCAACCTGATTCACCCATGATCTTCCTTCATAGAAACCATACAGTGCAAACAGACGATATCTGGCCCATCAAGTCTGCACCAACCCTTCAAACAGCATCCCAGCCAGACCCAGGGCTTTACCCTGTCCCCCATACCTGTATTTATCATTGCTGATACACTTATCCTAGACATGTCAGACACTATGGAACAATTTAGCAAAGCCAATCCACCCTGTCCTGCACATCCGTGGGCACTACGGGGACAATTTAGCACGGCCAATTCACCCTAACCAGCATATCCCTGGGCACTACAGGGACAATTTAGCATGGCCAACCCACCCGAACCTGCACCTCCCTGGGCACTATGGGGACAATTTAGCACGGCCAATCCACCCTAACCTGCACACCCCTGGGCACGACGGGACAATTTAGCACGGCCAATCCAACCTAACCTGCACATCCTTGGGCACTACAGGACAATTTAGCACGGCCAATCCACCCTAACCCACACATCCTTGGACACTACGGGGACAATTTAGCACGGCCAATCCACCCTAACCT
>NW_025191760.1:0-3578 GCF_004010195.1 Chiloscyllium plagiosum
ACCGATAGGGTAGAGGGATAGATGCTCTTCAGAAGTTCAGTGGATTCAATGGGCCAAATGGCCTGCTTTCACACTTTCAGGATTCTATGACTGAAATGAATTATAGGGAGTTGGAGCATACAAAGATATCTATGTTGTCCTACTACCAAGATACAATGATGGGGCCATAAAAAGTGATTAAAGAAGTCTGCCTATTATGCAGAAGAGCAACTTGAAGTTTTTTTTGTGTTGTCCAGATTGAGCCTTCTCAACTGTGCTAATGAAGGAATGGTAAAACGTTAAAAGTCGTCAAATCAAAATTGACAGTGTAGAACCATGGCGAACATCGGTCACGTATGGATGCTTCAGTTTATGAGGAAGGATGCAAGCAGAGGGATTACCAGTTGATTGGTACAGTGAAGAAATAAGAAGTGATCAAACAGTAGCTCCCCAGGCTGGAAACTTCATAGTTTCCAGGGCTATTTTCAGTGGCTCCTAAGCTAACAATAGTAATAATACAGAGCAAAGAATAAATGACCTGCTTTAGTGTCACAATTACAATGTCAAACTCAAGACAACTATACTGTTACTTTTAATATAATTCGCGCACTTAAATATTTATTTTTTTCATATTAGGAACACAGTTCCGTACCAGAAAGTGAAGGTCTTTTCAAGAGCCAAGCTGCAACATCAGACAATGACCAACCAGGCATAACATTGTTAGAATGCAATAGTAAGTACATTTCTCTGAGATTCTGAGATTGTATCCATGTTTGGATAAATGGACTACATTTGTAAAAGGTAAATTTGCTGAAGACATCAAGATAGAAGGAAAATTAGTTGAAAGTAGAAGTAAACAGGCCACAAAAATAAATAGAAGAGTAAACAAACACTTGGCGGATGGAGTCTGATGTGGATAAATGTGAACTTGTCAACTCTGGCAGTGAGAATAGAAAAGCATATATTATACAAATGGCGAGATGGCAGAATGTGGTAATACATAGAACATAGCAAAGTAAAGCACAGAACAGGCCCTTTGGCCCACGATGTTGTGCCGAGATTTAATCCTAATGTAAAATATAGTAACTTAACCTACGCACCTCTCAACTCACTGCTATCCATGTGCATGTCCTGCAGCCGCTTAAATATCCCCAATGACTCTGCTTCCACCACCAGAGCTGGCAACACATTCCATGCATTCAGAACTCTCTGCGTAAAGAACCTACCTCTAATGTTTCCTTTAAAGCTTCCTCCTAATATCTTCAAACTATGACTTCTTGTACCAGTCAATCCTGCCCTGGGGAAAAGTCTCTGGCTACTGACTATATCTATTCCTCTCATTATTTTGTACATCTCAATCAGGTCTCCTCTTCCTCCTACTCTCCAGAAAGAAAAGTCCGAGCTTATTCAACCTTTCTTCATAAGGCAAGCTCTCCAGTCCAGGCAGCATCCTGGTAAACCTTCTTTGCACCCTCTCCAAAGCCTCTGTATCTTTTCTATAGTAGGGCAACCAGAACTGGACACAATATTCCAAGTGTGGTCTCACCAGGGACTTATAGAGCTGCAGCAAAACTTGCGGCTCTTAAACTCGATCCGCCTATTAATGAAAGCCAAAACACCATATGCTTTCTGAATAACTACTATCCACTTGGGTGGCAACTTTGAGGGATCTATGTACTTGCACACCCAGATCCCTCTGTTTCTCCACACTGCCAAGAATCCTGTCTTTAATCCTATATTCAGCATTCGGGTTCGACCTTCCAAAATGCACCATTCGCATTTATCCAGGTTGAACTCCATCTGCCATTTCTCAGCCCAGCTCTGCATCCTGTCTATGTCGCATTGCAGCCTGCAGTAGCCCTCTATACTATCGATGACACCTCCAAACTTTGTGTCATCTGCAAATTTACTAACCCACCCCTCAATCTCCTCATCCAAGTCATTTATAAAAACTACAAAGAGCAGAGGCCCAAGAACAGAGCTCTGCGGGACCCCACTCAACACTGTCCTCCAGGCAGAATACTTTCCATCTACAACCACTCTGCCTTCTATCAGCCAGCCAATTCTGAATCCAGGTAGTCTGATCTCCCTGTATCCCATACTTCCTGACTTTATGAATGAGCCTGCCATGGGGAACCCTGTCAAATGCCTTGCTGAAGTCCATATACACCGCATCCACTACTCGACCATCGTCGACCTGTCTTGATGCCTCCTCAAATAACATTTGTGAGGCATGACCTGCCCCCCTCAAAGCCATGCTGACTGCCTTAAATCACACTATGTTTTGCCAAATAGTCATAAATCCTATCCCTCAGAATTCTTTCCAAAACCTTGCTGACCACAGATATAAGTCATGGTTCTGCATGTCTGGTACATCAGTCACAAAATGTTAGTATGCAAGTACAGAAAGTTATTGAGAAGGCAAATGGAATATTGCCACTTATTGCAAAGTGATTGGAATATAAAAGTTGATAGCTTTTCCTGCAGCTGGACAGGGCCTTGCTGAGACCACATCTGGTACAGGTTTGCTCTCCTTATTTGAAAAAGGATATGCTTTTGGAGTAGTTCAGAGAGGGTTCACGCAACTCATTCCAAGAATGAAGGGCTTGTCATATTAAAAAAGGTGGGCAAGGAAGAGCCTTATATAAATTCGAATTAAGAAGAATGAAAAAAGTCTGACTGAAACATATAAGAACCCCAGAAGACTGGGATAGGGTGGATAGTGTGGAAGAGACCAGTACAAGGGAACACAGTTTAAAAAGAAGAGGTCTTCCTTTTAAGATAGAAATAAGGAGAGGGTTTTTTTTTCTGTCTCTGAGGCTTTTTATCGTGAAGAATTGTTTTCCACAAAAAAACACTTACCCATCACTAAACAGCAGAATGTGACCGTATAATACTGCACCTTCCCCTGGCAGCTGTATTTACATGTTCTGATAAATACTAATGTTTACATGTGAAAGTAAACAACTTTTAAATATTTTATCCACAGCAATAGTGATGAGAAATCCAGATTCAGTTGTTTTGAACCATGATAAGCTTGTTAATTAAAATTTGCACTTGCTTATGAATGACTAGAGTGTTGTCATTTCAAGTGTGGGTATGGATTTGTCACATGATTACTCGCTGCATTGTCTTAAAGGAGCTGCCCTTTGCTTTAAGACTGTGCAGCCACAAGCAAACAGAGTCCATTATTAATTATGTTCCTTTCCCGAACATATGGTCTTGAGTCTAAATGAACAGTCTGTTTATCATTTCGTATGGATGAACAGTAATTCTAAAAGTGACTTATCTCTCTTTGTTTTCTTCTTCAGGCAGTCCTTGTGATTCAGGAATAGGGAGTCAAAATTCAGCAGATACTAATTCACCACATGTCCAAGACATTACAGATACCCAGAAATAGACAAGTCATTTTCGCAATTCTTGGTTTGACTCATCTATGCACCTTACTTGTCAGGTTCAAAATTGTTTTTCTACAGTCAGTATAAGAGGACAGAAGGGGAATGTCAAAATGAATTAACATGGAAATACAGCAAGATTAACTCTCCCCTAATTGATGCAACTTGACAGACATTCTTTGATATAATTAAATCAGTCAATGT
>NW_025191761.1:0-3578 GCF_004010195.1 Chiloscyllium plagiosum
GGATCCACCAGCGGGTTCACACTGGGGAGAGGCTGTTCACCTGCTCCGAGTGTGGAGACATATTCAGCGATCCGTCCAGTATGCGGAGACACTGGCAGATTTTTTTATTTCAAAATATACTTTATTCATAGAAATAAATTCATAGAAATTGTACCTGTACAATTGGTCATGCCATTCATATATATACATTGCATGTCTTTACATTGAGACAGATTGAGTTAATCGTATTTACAGTTCTGTATATTAACCATCCAGTCTCTTAGTATTTAGCTGCGGCGTCAGCGGAACCCAACTACTGAGTGGGCCCCCTGTTATACGATAGCAAAGGAAACTTCTTTAACCCTCAGTTTTATGGGGTTACCCTTGTCCATTTGACTGTCCATGTCTCTGGGGTGGCTGTCTGCATCCCCATGGTGAAGGTGAACTGCTGGCCCTTGCAGGGCTGAGGTAGCTGTCCAGCTCCTCACTGGGGTCATTTACCCACTCTGGTGTCATTGAGCCAAGGCAAGGTTCCGCACCGTCCAGTTCTGTGTCTGACAGTGGGACTGTCAGAGGATCACAGCTCTGCGCGGCACGGTGGTACAGTGGTTAGCACTGCTGCCTCACAGTGCCAGAGACCTGGGTTCAATTCCTGCCTCAGGTGATTGACTGTGTGGAGTTTGCGTGGGTTTCCTCCGGATGCTCCGGTTTCCTCCCACAGTCCAAAGATGTGCAGGTCAGGTGAATTGGCCATGCTAAATTGCCCGTAGTGTTAGGTAAGGGGTAGATGTAGGGGTATGGGTGGTTGTGCTTCGGCGGGTCGGTGTAGACTTGTTGGGCCGAAGAGCCTGTTTCCACACTGTAAGTAATCTAGTCTTTGTAGCTGTGGGGCAGTGGGTACACCTTGGTTCTCACTGGTGGAGGGTGGACTTCGGGGGGTCCGTTGTTTCCTGGTTGGGAGTAAATGCCCTCCTCTTCACCTACAGTGCTCTGTCTCTTCTCCTTGCGCCCGTCTTCACCATCCGAAGAGCTGACTCTGCCTTCCTCATGCAGCTGCCGTTTTTCCCTTTGCTGGGAGGCTTTGGGGACCTGGCAGGATTTTCTTTTCCTGTTTTTAACAGGTCCCACTCCTCTGCCTTCTTGATTACCTCCTCCTCCTCCATTGCTTCCATCTGCCCAGCTGGAGCTAGGATTAGCTGCTGTGTCTCTCCGCTGTCTGCCCCCTCCTCCACTCCAGCCTGTTCTTCTTTCTGGGTGCCACCAGACTCTGTTTCCCTGCTGTCTGGGTGGACCTTGCTGGTCTTTGGGGGTCCGCGGCTCACATTGCCACCTCTGGCCATCTGTGCGTAAGTGGCCCCCCCCGTCTTGGGCAGGTCTTGTACATGTGCCCCGCCTCTCCGCACAGGTGCAGCTCTTTGCTTCCTGACAGTCCTTAGTCAGGTGACCCTCCTGTTTGCAGTTCCTGCAGATGGTCACCTTACAATCCGCCGCCATGAGGCCTGACCTCCCGCAGGTTCTGCACACTTTCGGCTGCCCTGCGTATGTCAGGTAACCTCTGCTTCCTCCGATTGCGAAGCTCGAGGGTGGGTGGAGAATGTTCCCGCTGGCATCGACCCTCAGGGTTACCCTGACCTGCCATTTGCTGGTCCAGATCCTAAAAGGATCGACACATCGGTACTCTCTCCCTCGACCTGGAAATACCTTCTCAGGAACGTCAGGACATCAGTTGCTGGCACGTAGGGGTTGTACATGTGGATCGTAACAACCCGACTCCTCTGCGCAGGAAGCACACACAACGGGACCGCCGACAAGATGGAGAACAGCGGCTCCCCTTGCTTCTCCTTGAAGACCTTCAGGAGCTGCTCATTCACTCAGTTGGCCTGACTGTTGGTCCACCAGCACATCCACACCGGAGAGGGACCATTCCCCTGCACAGTGTGTGGGAAAGGATTCAGGGATTCATCGAATCTGCTGAAACACCAGCGAATTCACACCGGGGAGAAGCCATTCACCTGCTCTGTGTGTGGGAGGGGATTTATCCAGTCAAGCAAGCTGCAGAGACACCAGAGAGTTCATCAGTGAAGACTGCATTTGGATTCTGCTGTTCATTGCTGCTGAATATCACATAGAACATTACAGTGCAGTACAGACCCTTCGGCCCGCGATGTTGCACCGACCTGTCGTACCAATCTGAAGCCCATCTAACCTACACTATTACATGTACATCCGTATGTTTGTCCAATGACCACTTAAATGCACTTAAAGTTGGCGAATCTACTACCGTTGCAGGCAAACCATTCCATACCATTACTACTCTCTAAAGGACTGAACCCTGTTCATTCGGACAGTGGGTGAAGTGGGAGAAAAAGTGGGATTTTTTGTTTCAGTGAGGCTGACGCTCTCGCATCCTGGGACTGCAAATTCTCCACTGAATCTGATGAACAACGTTTACTTTCTCCTGGTTAGGAAACAGAGGTTGCCTCCCACTGCAGGTAGATCTAAAATCGACCCAGTGAGACCATGACATCGGGGAGCAGGAGTACACCATTCAGCCCATCGAGACTGCCCCACCATTTAATACCATCGAGGCTGATCGCATCCCAGCTTCAACTCCCCTTTCCTGCCTCCTCTCCATAACCCTTTAACCCTATACTGATTAAATATCTGTCTATCTCCTCCTTAAATGTACTCCATGTCTTGTCATCCACAGCACTCTGGGGGAGTGAATTTCACCAATTAATGACCCGTTGTGGGAAGTAATTTCTCAACATCTCTGTTTGAAACTACTATCCCTTATCCTGAGATCGCTCATTCTAAATTGCCCCACAAGATGAAATAGCATTCCGATGCTGAGTAGATGAGTAAAGACGGTGAGGAGAGTGATATAGTCCCATTTCCGAGCATTTGGCCCATATCCCTCTTACACTTTCCAATCCACATACATATCGGAATGCTTTTTTTAAGTATTGTAATTGTACCCTCCTCCACCAGTTCCTTTAGCAGCACGTTTCATACAAACACCATCCTCTGCCCCTTAGGTCCCTTTTAAATCTTTCCTCTCTCTCCTTAAATCTACAGCCAAGTGTGTGGTGCTGGAAAGGCACAGCAGATCAGGCAGCATCCGAGGAGCAGGAAAATCGACGTTTCGGGAAAAAGCCCTTCATCAGGAATGAGGCTGGGAGCCTCGGGGCGTGGAGAGATAAATGGCAGGTGGGTGGAGCTGGGGGGAAGGTAGCTGAGAGTGCAATAGGTGGATGGAAATGGGAGGTACAGGTGGAGCGGATAGGTGGGAAGGAAGATTGACAGATGGGACAGGTCATGAGGACGGTGCTGAGTTGGAGGGTTGGATCTGGGGTAAAGTGGGGGAGGGGAAATGAGGAAACTGTTGGAATCCACATCGATGCCCTGGGGTTGGAGAGTCCCGAGGTGGAAGATGAGGCGTTCTTCCTCCAGGTGTCGGTTAGTGAGGGCGTGGCGATGGAGGACGCCCAGAACCTGCATGTCCTCGGCAGAGTGGGAGGGGGAGTTGAAATGTTGGGCCACAGGGCGGTGTGGTTGATTGGTACGGGTGTCCCAGAGACGTTCCCTGAAGTGCTCTG
>NW_025191762.1:0-1646 GCF_004010195.1 Chiloscyllium plagiosum
TTGTACAATTGCACATATCCCTCTCCAATCCGGAAGGAGGGTGGGTCTCAATATTTTGCCGCCACAGTACCACCACAGATCCGCTCGGGGAACCTTCAGTGCTGAGTACTTCCCTCCCTTCTCCGTTTTGGTAACATTCTTAATCTCTGTATTTCAGCTGTATTTCAGCTCCCCCCAAGTCTCCAGACCGACTTGTACCTCGTCTACACACACACGACGTGTGATTTCCAACTGCGGTAGAAAATGTGGGGGGGACTTTTGCATCTTTCTTCTCCAAGGGAGGGAACATCAGAGATAGGGAGGTACAATTCCTATCATTCCATGCAGTCTCATCCTGATACAGGGCTATCATACATTTCATGCCCTTCCGAGCGGAAAGGGAACCACCTGGGCCACTGGCCTACCGGAGGCACATCCGTAGCAATTGCTCTTGTTCAGACTTTTTACAGTATACTTTACCCATTCAACCCAGGCATTTGCATCCCCGTACCCAGTTTCTATTTGATAGTCTGTTTCAAGTCCTTTACCTCTATAATTTTTACTACTTTAGGATCATCGGGAGGGGTGAAAGGTTGTATCTTATTACCCAGTAGTTCTACCTATTTTCCCTGTCCTACGCTAATTCGAAAACAACAGCCCAAGAAATCCTGCCCATTTGCTTTCATTTCGATCCCAAATGTTTCATTCAATTGTATCTCATAGATGTCCCCCCCACCCCCTCAGAATAGCTTCGTGCCATGTGGTTTTCTTTATTGTTAGGTATATTGGGTTACACTTTTTATCGGGACAATCGCGAGCTGGTCGGAAGGGGGCCCGGTGTACTGCGACGAGACCATTACACCAAGTACCATCCCCAAGGACATCCCCACAGGATTAAGATGTATCTCAGAGCTGCGGTACTGTCTCTGATTATCTACATCCCCACAATTTACTACGCTGCATGAATCAGATATATTACTTGTGGATTATCAGACTTAGGAACTGTTAATAATACATATGAAAATGATATGTGACAAAATCCCAATACTAAGAGAGCTAGCATCATAACTCTAAGCATTCCCAGTATTCTAAACATCATGCTGAAGCACAAAAACACTTAATATACAATCTTACAGAAATAATCCCGCGCTCGCGTCGCCACTGTATAGTCAGTTACTCAAAGTCTCTTTAGTCTGAGTTTCAGCGGGTCTTGCGTTGATTCGGCTGTCCAGACTTCTTCCTCAACTGAAGGGTCCACTGGCCCTTTGATCCGAGTATAATGAGTCCAGCCTTTCCCCACTGTCCTTATTGCCGTTTCGGTAGTCAAAAGAGCCTGGTACAGCCCTTCCCAATCCGGCTGCAATTTAGTCTCTGTCCATGAATTTACTAAGACCCAATCGCCCGGCCGGATGGGGTGAACAGTGAATTCAAGGGGTGGAGTCTGTGCCAATAAATCCTGTTTCCTGAGGAAAGACAAAGAGGAGGACAAGCCCAGTATATACTTCTTTAAAAACAAATCTTTAGTTTTGGGAATTGGCAATTCTCCATTCGTTCCCAGATAGGGTAATCCAAATAAGATTTCATAGGGGGATAGTCCCAAATCTTTCCTCCGCCAAGGGACAAGCCCAAAAGGCATCTTTTAAATCTATCACACTAAACCATCTGTG
>NW_025191762.1:1796-3578 GCF_004010195.1 Chiloscyllium plagiosum
AGGACAGCCATAATCTCCCGCTTCGTCATTTTGTTTGACATTTCCCTTCCATCAGGTAACATCCAATGCCCGTCTGCTGTTTTTACAGCCCCTAAATCTCTCAATTCTTTTTCCTCTCTTTCAGTAAATATAGGAGCTTCCCGAGGACCTGGGACAGTAGGTATTAGGGAATGGATCACAACTTCTTATGGGCTCAGGGCTGCTTCCTCAGCCACTTCACCGGCTAGTCTATTCCCCCTAACTTCTGGTTCATTTCCTTTCTGATGACCATTTACATGCACTACCGCTATTTCTCGGGGGAGTAATAGGGACTCCAAGACCTGTTTAATCAACTCCTCGTGTTCAATTCCTTCCCCCGGCTATTGATCAGTCCTCTTTCCTGCCATATCTTTCTGAAAGTGCCAACACCAAATGCATATTTAGAGTCAGTGTATACTGTTCCCTCTTTATTTTCTAACCCCCATAAGGGCTCTTTCCAATGCATAGAGTTTGCAGGTTTGAGCTGACCACCCATTTGGCAACCTTCCTGCCTCTACCCACTACCTTCCATCCCGTCTACGACTGCATACCCATTATGTCTTTTCCCTTCAGTCACCCGGGATCATCCGTCTATAAAATGTCGGGCTCCTGCAGGAATTGGAACATCTCTCAGGTCCATGTGGACCTTAGTTTGGTATTCTATAATGTCAAGGCAGTCGTGCCCTGGATTCTGAGGAGAGTCTCCTTCCCCTTTCCAAAGAAAGGCAGCTGGATTTAAACAATTGTCTGTGACCAACACTAAGTCATCCTTTTCTATTAATATTGCCTCATATTTCAGAATCCGCGAGTCTGCCAATCATCGCCGAGCTTTTTGGTTTAGGATTGTTCTCACTTGGTGTGGGGTGCTTACTATTAGGGCTCCCCCAAATGTAAGCTTTCTGCTTTCCTCCACCAACAGTGCAGTGGCAGCCACGGCCTGCACACACTCAGGCCATCCCCGGGATATGGAGCCAATAGCTTCGAAAGATATGCTACTGGCTGTCTCATTCCTCCCCACCTCTGGGTTAATACTCCCAAAGCCGCTCCCTTATCTACGGTAGCAAAGAGGTGGAAAGGTTTATCCAGAGAAGGTAAGGTTAACACGGGGGCATGGATCAGATCACTTTTGAGTTCCTCAACTAGTTCTTTTTCCTCATCATCCCAACTTAGACACTTTGGTTCCCCCTCTAATAGTTTGAGATATAATTTCTTAGTCTTCTGAGCATAGGAATCAATCCACAATCTGCAATATCCCGTTAGAATCAAAAATTTACATAACTCCCGTTTAGTCCTGGGCACGGCATCCCCACTATTCCCTCTATCCATTCGGGCTTATCTTTCACTTTCCCTCACTCACTAAATGCCCCAAGTATTTCACTTCTTGCTCCACATATTGCAGTTTGTTTTTAGATACTCACAGTCCCTGCTGACCCAGGAAATTCAATAATTTGTTAGTGGCTTCTACTGCTTTTCTCTTCTTTTTCCCTGTTACTAAGAGGTTTTCTACATCCTGCAACAGGGTAGTTCCCTTGGGGTTGCTAAATTTCTCCAATATTTGTTCTAACATCTGTCTAAATAAATTCGGGGAGACTGTAAACCCCTGGGGGAGCATGGCCCACCGGTATTGCTGTTTCCGTCCTGTCTTGGGGTCTTCCCATTCAAAGGCGAACAAATTCCTGCTTTCTTCCACCAAGGGACAAGCCCAAAAGGCATCCTTTAAATCTATTACACTAAACAATTTGTGGTCATGAGGGATCTTACTTA
>NW_025191763.1:0-3579 GCF_004010195.1 Chiloscyllium plagiosum
TCCTCACACACTATATTTATCACCTATTCCTCACACACTATATCTATCACCTCTTCCTGACACACTATATCTGTCACCTATTGTTTGAAAATATTTCATGCTTCATCATTTCTGAATCAACCTTCTCTTCAAATTGATAAAACTTGAAAATGTGATGAATTTTTACTTAGTTTTAAAATTCGGTGATGGTTGTCAGCTACAAATGGCTGAATATTGACCCCTGCAAACATTCCACTGAATAAATGTATTTTGAAAATCTGGGTGCACTATGTTGAAAGCTTTTCTACCGTCCGCTTCAAGGTCACTTCTTTGAAAAGGCTTAAGTGTTCAGTCAGACTGGATCTTCTCTTCGGAATCCATGTTGGCTAGTGTTCATGAATCTAAATAAATCCTAAGGTTAACTCCTGATAATCCATGGCATTATGTTATTCAGAATTAAATCAGACTTTTATCAACATCAGCTTTGTGCCTTTTTCAAACAAAGTATACTATCACCAGTTCCTCTTAGTACTTATTTTCCTGAAGACTTATTAATCTTAACCTTTTTGGATTTTGCTTTGATTTGATTTATTGCAGTCGGATGTGCCCAAGTACAGTGAGAAGCTTTGTTTTGAGAGCAGAACAGGCAGATCACAGCAAACAAAGACATATAGATCTCCGGGTGCTCTGACAGAGTGAGGCTGCAGGGTTAGGAGACGGGGTCACAGCTGCAGTACTGTGTGCAGTTCAGTTCACTACACTATCAGAAGGATGTGGTTACATGTGATGCAGAGGAGATTCACCAGAATGTTGCCTGAGTCACAGTATTTCAGTTATGGAGAGAGACTAGACTGGGATTGCTTTCTCTTAGAACAGAGAAGGGTAAGGGGATTTGGGTGAGGTATATAAAGATCTGAAGGTCTTTAAAGATTTATCTCCTGCAGGGTAACATTGCAGAGGAGGTGTGCAAAACAAGTTCAACTTTATTTGAAGTTAGAGAGGTCCATTCATCAGTCTAATAACGGCGGGGAAGAAGCTGTCCCTGAACCTGTCGGTGCATGTGTTCATGCTTCTGTATCTGCTCCCTGATGGAAGAGGCTATAGGAGGTCATTACTGGGGTGGGAGCGTCCATGGTGATCTGGTCTTTGCATAGAAACTTCCACCTCTTTATGACAAAATCAGTAATCCTTTTATGGTGATTTATTATTTAGACAAGGCATGTTATCAATTTGATTTCTCGTGGAAATCTTTGAGGAAGCATTCGCACAGAATATTGGGTATGTTTTGCTCACCTTTAGTTTCAGTTCCTTTGCATTAATTATGATTCTTACCTCCTCTCTGTCTCTTTGGAAATGTGAAAAGAATTTTCTTTCTCCTATTGTTTGTATCAGCGGCTGTGTCCATGCCCCTCTGAACCCTCTGACCAGCATTCACATATCTCAACACCTTTCTAATTTCAACCCAAAGAACTATTTCATCCTTCATAGACTCACAGAGAGTGTTAGAGTTTTTACAGCATGGAAAAAGGCCCTTCAGCCCATTGTGTCTCGCACTTGTCATCAAACATTCATCTATTCTCATCCCATTTCTGGCATTGCACCTGTAATCCTGTATTCTGCTGTGTCTCAATGATCATCTGAATAGTTGTTGAATGTTTTGGCGGTTCCTGCCTCTACCCCCTCCCCACCTCCTTTTAGGCACTGTGTTCCAGATACCCATCACCCTGTGGGTGAATAACAAAATCCTCAAATTCTCTTTAAACCTGCTCCTTACCTTAAAATAGTGTCCCCTGTTTATTAAACTCTCTACTAAGGGGAAAACATTCTCTTTGTCTATTATATCTGTGCACTTCAGATCTTTATATACCTCACCCAAATCCCCCTATCCTTCTCTGTTCTAAGGGAAAGCAATTCCAGTCTAGTCTCTCCCCCTAACTGAAATGCTGTGACCCAGGTAACATTCTGGTGAATCTCCTCTGCATCCTCTTTTATGCAACCACATCCTTCCGATAGCTTAGTGAACAGTACTCCAGCTGTGACCCCATCTCCTACATGTGAATGCTCCCATCTTGTTCTCAAAAGATTTAAATCTGGAATTTATATTGGGTTTGTTCCAACCCCACAGGCTTCCAGTCACAAAAACATGCTTTGACCGTTGCCTCTGCTTCAGAATTTGTAAACGTCATTCATTTAGCTTCTGAATAATCTTGTGATTCAATCAAAGCCAAATTTGTTTAATGTTGCCTGAGGTGTGGTGACCCTGAGATTAAAGTATCCCCAGTCATCCCTTTGTAATGAGGTTAAGTTAAAAATCACACAACACCAGGTTATAGTCCAATGAGAGAGCAACCCTACGGTCTGGTCGGGGTAAGGTGATATATACCCGTGGACCCTGGGTATCCAATCTCAATGAACAAGATTGTGCAAGCTGGAAATCTGAAACAAAAGCAGAAATTTCTGGAGAAACTCAGCAGATCTGGCAAGAAAGTAAAGAAAGAAAGTAAAGCTAACATTTCCAGTCCAGTGAAGGGTCAATTTCTGTTTTTGTTCAATCTTATTTATACAATGCTCAGTATTATATATTTATATAAAACACTCTACTTGTCTTGGGCTGAGATACTGTTAAATAAACTTACCCCAGTCATTTCTTTCAAGTTTAGTTACTCTTGCAAACAATAACTGACATGGTTTTAGTTTTTAAACATTTTGACCTTTGCCTTTGACCTTGACCTCTGCGTGTCTGCATTTGGGATCATATCAGATACAATCACTCAGTGGTTGCTAATATTAACACATAGTTGGTGTCATCACAAATTGGATTTATCTACTTAATTTCCAAACTATTCAGATTGTCCTAGTTTATATCTTGTTAGTTAAAGTCACCTGTTAATGAAACATTCTTGCCTGCACATGCTCACTGTATCTTATTGGACAAATTCTTTCTGAAGAACTGAATTCTGAGGAAGGGTCACTGGAGCCAAAACATTATTTCTGATTTCTCTGCACAGATGCTGCCAGACCTGCTGAGCTTTTCCAGCAATTCCTATTTTAATTTCTGATTTCCAGCATCTGCAGTTCTACTGTTTTGTTTAAATTAATTCCCCTCCAGTTCACACTTATTAAAGTAATAGGAATTATTTTCACTGCTCAATTTTGTGGTGACACTAAAAGTATTCTGAAGAACATTACTTTTCTTCCTTTTACCTTTGAGAAGATCCTTAAGAGTTGACTTTAAAGAACTTCCTTTACTTCCCCTGACATGGCTCACCTTTATAATACCATTATCGGGCCACTTCCAAGACCGCACAGCCTTGATGAGCCTTCCACAATGTGCCCAGCCCTAACTCCAGCTAATCACATTATCCCATAGCTATTTCCATTCAGATACACGTTTCTCAGTTGACAGCCATTTATTCCTGCTGCCTTCTTGATCCTTATCACCATCTATATCCCAGATACCTTAAATTTCTGTCTCCCATATTTTAAGAATATGGAACCCACCTTATTCTCAAAAGATTTAAGTTTAGAATTTATGTTGGGTTGTCCTAATTTCATAATTTTGGAGAAATTATGCCAGTAGCAGTGGTGGACTCTCCCTCT
>NW_025191764.1:0-3579 GCF_004010195.1 Chiloscyllium plagiosum
AGTGATAGTGATCAAACTCCCTGACCTTTACTATAGTCATGGAGAGGGGTAGGAGCAGATGGTATGGGAAGGTATTAAATTGGGAGAGGGGGAATTACAGTTCCTGCTATTAGGCAGGAACTGACGCACCTAAATTGGGAACAGATGTTCTCAGGGAAATGCATGACAGAAATGTGGAGATTGTTAAGGGAGCAATTACTGATAGTGCTGGAGAGGTTTGATCCCTCTGAGGCAAGGAAGGGATGGTAGGATGAAGGAACCTTGGGTGACAAGGGATGTGGAACATCCAGTCAAGAGGAAGAAGGAAGCTTATTTAAAAGTTGAGGAAGCAATGATCAGACAGGGCTTCAGAGGGTTGTAAGGTAGCCAGGAAGGAACTGAAGAATGGACTTAGGAGAGCTAGAAGGAGGCATGAAAAAGCCTGGGCAGGTAGGATTAAGGAAAATCCTAAGGTATTCTACACTTCTGTGAGGAACAAGAGGATGGCCAGAGTGAGGGTAGGGCCGATCAGGGATAGTGGAGGGATCATGTGCCTGGAGTCAGAGGAGGTAGGAGAGGTCCTTAATGAATACGTTGCTTCAGTATTCACTAGTGAAAGTGATCTTGACATTTGTGAGGACAGCATAAAACCAACTGATATGCTCGAACAGGTTAAGAAAGAGGATGTGCTGAAAATTTTGAAAAACATAAGGCAAGATAAGTCCCCTGGGCCTGACAGGATATACCCAAGGTTACTATGGGAAGCCGGGGAAGAGCTTGCTGTACCTTTGGCAATGATCTTTGCACCCTCACTGTCCACTGTCAGGCTCAATTTGCTTCCTGACTCTGTGATGACATAATGTTCAGCAGATACATTGTGACACTGGAAAGGAAGAGACAGAGAACTGAGGACATTCAGCAAGAGTTCCCAGGACTGGTGGCTGAAGTAAACAATTGCAGAAATATTTGCATCATCTATAACTACAGGTGAGGTGCCTGATGCCTGGAGTGTGAAGTAGACAGGCAGGAGGCTGGAAGAACACAGCAAGCCAGGCAGCATCAGAAAGTGGAGAAGTCGATGTTTCAGGTGTAACCCTTCTTCAGGACTGGGGGGTGGGTGTGGGGGGAGCTGTAGATAAAGGGGGGGGGGAAGGCGGGGGCAGGGTAGTCAGAGGAGGTAGGAGAGGTCCTTAATGAATACGTTGCTTCAGTATTCACTAGTGAAAGGGATTTTGACATTTGTGAGGACAGCATAAAACCGACTGATATGCTCGAACAGTAGCAGTAGCTCGAACACTGCCAGTAGCAGTGGTGGACTCTCCCTCTTTATGGGCATTTAAGCGGGCATTGGATAGGCATATGGAGGATAGTGGGTAGTCAATGTTGAGTCCTCTGGGCTGAAGGGTGCCCAGGCGGAAGATAAGGTGTTGTTCCTCTTGAAGGAGCTGTGGTTTGTTTTGGCAATGGAGAAGGCCAAGGATGGTCATGTCAGAAAAGGAGTGGTTAGGGAACTGAAATGGGCAGTGAGTGGGAGGTCCGGTCAGCCCGGCTGAGATGCTCAGTTCCCTACATTTACGCTTGGTCTCCCTGATGAAGAAAAGACCACATTGGGAGCACCTGATCCAGTAAACTAGGTTGGAGGAGATGCAGGTGAACCTCTATCTCACCTAGAGGGATTGTTTGGGCCCTGGATGGAGGTGGGTGGTGGGGGTGATGTACTGGCAGGTTTTGTATCTTTTCTGGTTACAGGGGAAGGTACCTGGGGGTGTGGTGACGACAGTGGCATGAATAAGCACCGTTGGAGGGAACAGTCCTTGCAGAAGGCAGAGAGGGGTGGGGAAGCGGAAGATGTTCTTGGTGGTGAGGTCTATTTGGAGTTGACGGAAGTGTTTGAGGATGATGCGTTGGATGAGGAGACTGGTGGGGTGGTAGGTGATGAAGGTAAGTGATTCCTGATGAAGGGATTTGCCCGAAACGTTGATTTTCCTGCTCCTTAGATGCTGCCTGACCTGCTGCACTTTTCCAGCACCACACTCTTGACTCTAACCTCCAGCATCTGCAGTCCTCACTTTTGCCTGGGTGGTAGGTGAGGACAAGGGGGGGCTCTGTCTTTGTTGTATTGGGGGGGATCCTGAAGAAGGGTTACATCTGAAATGTCGACTTCTGCACCTCCTGGTGCTTCCTGGCTTGCCTCCTGCCTGCCTACTTTGGATTCCAGCATCTGCAGGTTTTTCTTTGTCTCTAATGAATATGGCAAAAATTGTGGAGAAAGTGAGGTCTGCAGATGCTGGAGATCAGAGCTGGAAATGTGTTGCTGGAAAAGCGCAGCAGGTCAGGCAGCATCCAAGGAATAGGAGAGTCGACGTTTCGGGCATAAGCCGAAACGTCGACTAAAACATTGATTAGGGACAGTTTTGTGTGAGGAAAATCATGTCTCAAACTTGATCGTGGTTTTTGACGAAGTTTACCAAAAAAGATTGATGAGGGCAGAGCAGTAGATGTTGTTTACTTGGACTTTAGTAAAGCCTTTGACAAGGTTCTGCGTGGTAGACGAATTAGAGCTGGGTCACATGGGACTCACGGTGAACTTGCCAGTTGGACACAAAATTGGCTTAACGGCAGGATTTGGAGATGCCGGTGTTGGACTGGGATGCACAAAGTTAAAAACCACACAACACCAGGTTATAGTCCAACAGGTTTAATTGGAAGCACTAGCTTTCGGAGCGTCGCTCCTTCATCGGTGGTTGTGGAATACACAATTGTAAGGCACAGAATTTATAGCAAAAGGTTATAGTGTGATGTAACTGAAATTGTACATTGAAAAATACCTTTATGGTTTGTTAAGTCTCACATCTGTTAGAATAACCATGATAGTTTCACTTCTTTCATATGTAAATCACAAAACTTTTTTTAAAGAGTTACATTCTCAGATTAACTGTAACAACTGGTGTCAGCCCAGATCATATGGTGAAGATGTTAGCCCCCTGTGTTCTGTTGTCTGTGCCATCATGTTTAGACTGATTCTAATCTAAAAAGTGAGTTAACAGAGTCTTACATGGATTCATGCAGTTTTTCAGCAAAGTACAATGTAACTCTGCAAGTACAAATTCACCCCACAAACGTATGTGTGCGCACGGAGACAGAGAATGGTGATGGAGGGTCACTTTTCCGACTGGAGGCCTGTGACCAGCAGTGTTTGGCAGGGATTGGTGCTGGGTCCACTTTAGTTTGTCATTTATATAGATGGTTTGGATGAGAACACAGAAGGCATGGTGAGTAAATTTGCAGCTGACATCAAAATTCATGGTGTAGTAGACAGTGAGGATGGTTTTCTGCGATTACAAAGGGAGGTGCATCAAATGGGTCAGTCGGTTTAAAAAATGGCAAATATAGTTCAATTTGCATAAATGCGAGGTAATGTATTTTGATAATACAACAAGGGCAGGGCTCACAGGTAGGGCCTTGGAAAGGGTTGTAGAACAGAGGGACCTCAGGGTTCAGTTACATAATTCTTTGAAGTTTGTGCTACATGCAGACAGGATGATTAAAAAGCCGTTTAGCACACTTACCTTCATTGCTCAGTCCTTTGAGTATAGGAGT
>NW_025191765.1:0-3579 GCF_004010195.1 Chiloscyllium plagiosum
ACCAGCCAATTCTATATCCAGACAGCTAAATTTCTCTGCATCTCATTCCTCCTGACCTTCTGAACGAGCCTACCATGGGGAATCTTATCAAATGCCTTGCTGAAGTCCAGATACACAACATCCATCGCTCGACCCTCATCAACTTTTCTAATAACATCCTCAAAGAACTCAATAAGTTTTGTGAGGCATGACCTGCCTCTCACAAAGCCGTGCTGACTGCATTTAATCAAGCCATGCTCTTCCAGATGGTCATAAATCCTATCTGTAGAATCCTTTCTAATATCTTGCAGATGACAGACGTGAGACTAACTGATTTGTAATTTCCGGGGATTTCCCTATTTCTTTTCTTGAAGAGAGGAATTACATTTGCCTCCCTCCAGTCCTCAAGTACGAATCCGGTGGAGAGCGAGGATGCAAAGATCTTCGCAAGTGGCGAAGCAATCACATTTCTCGCTTCCCAAAGCAGCCGAGGACAAATCTGGTCTGGCCCTGGCGACTTGTTAATATTAATGTTTGTCAAAATTTTCAACACATCCGCATTCTCAATCTATATGTTGCTGCATGATTACCTGCTCCTCAATGGTTTCATTCACTACAAAGTCCTTTTCGTTCGTAAAGACAGAAGCAAAAAACTCATTTAGTGCTTCCCCTACCTCCTCAGTTCCATATGCTATCCCTGATCGGCCCTACTCTTTGTTTGATCATTCTCTTATTCCTCACATATGTGCAAAATGCCTTTAGTTTCTCCTTAATCCTTCCTGCCAATCCTTTTTCCTGCCCCCCTCCTGGCTCTCCTCAGACCATTTTTCAGCTCCTTCCTTGCCTGCCTGTAATCCTCCAGAGCTGAGCAAGACCCGTGCTTCCTTCACCTTACGAAAGTTGCCTTCTTTCTTTTGACGAGAAGCTCCTCCGCTCTCGTTATCCAATGTTTCTTTACCTTACGCTTTCTTGCCTGTGTCAAAGGAACACATTTGTGCATCACTCGCAACAACTGTTCCTTAAACATGTCTATAGTGCCCTTTCCATGGAACAATTGCTCCCAGTCCATGCTTCGCAAAGCAGTATGATAGTATCATAGTTTCCTTTTCCCCAACTAAACATCCTTCCATTGTTCCTGCTTCTCTCCTTCTCCATGGCTATGAAGAATATGAGGCAGTTGTGGTCACTATCACCAAAATGCTCTGCCACCGCAAGATCTGACACCTGCCCTTACTCAGTGCCAAGCACCAAATCCAAAATGGGCTCTCCCCTCATCGGCCTGTGAACGTACTGAGTTAGGAAACCCTCCTGAACACACTTTACATAAACAGCTCCTTCCAAACCGTCTGCTGGAAGGAGGTTCCAATCAATATTGGGAAAGTTAGTCACCCATTACAACTACCCTATTCCATTCACACTTTTCCAAAAACTGCCGACCTATGCTTTCTTCAATCTCCCTGCTTCTATTGGGGGCGCCTGTATTTAACCCCTAATGAGGTGATTGCTGCCTTACTGTTCCTAATTTCCACCCATACTGACTCAGTAGGCAGACCTTCCTCGATAATATTTACTTCTGTAGCTGTGATACCCTCTCTAATTTGCAGTGCTACACTCCCTCCTCTTTTTACCTCCTCCCTATTCTTTTTAAATGTTCTAAACCCTGGAACATCCAGCAACCATTCCTGCCCCTGAGAAACTCATGCCTCTGTAATGGCCACAACATCATAGCTCTAATCGGATCACTTTTATTTACATTTCCCAAGTATTACCGAGCACAGTGACTCCGTTTTGGGGGAGGGGGCGGGGAGGGTGCATGGTGTCTCAGTGGTTAGCACAGCTGTCTCACAGTACCATGTACCTGGTTTGGGGGGAGGGGGAGGGGGCATGGTGTCTCAGTGATTAGCACGGCTGTCTCACAGTACCAGGAACCCGGTTGGAGGGATGGGGGTGGGGAATTGGGACATGGTGTCTCAGTGGTTAACACAGCTGTCTCAAAGTATCTCAGTGCTTAGCACGGCTGTCTCACAGTACTAGGGACCAGGTTTGGGGCGATGGGGAGGGGGCATTGTGTCTCAGTGGTTAACACGGCTGTCTCACAGTACTTGGGACCCGGTGTGGGGGAGAGGGGGAGGGGGTCCTGATGTCTCAGCGGTTAACACGGCTGTCCCACAGTATCAGAGACCCGGTTGAGCGGGGAGGAGGCCATGGTGTCTCAGTGGTTAGCACGGCTGTCCCACAGTACCAGGGACCCGGTTTGGGAGGGAGGGGGAGGGGGTGCATGGTGTCTCAGCGGTTAGTACGGCTGTCTCACAGTACCAGAGATCCAGTTTGGGGTAGAGAGGGAGGGGGGCATGGTGTCTCAGTGGTTAGTACGGCTGTCTCATAGTACCGGGGACCCGGTTTAGGAGGGGAGAGGGAGGGGTTGCATTGTGTCTCAGTGCTTAGTACGGCTGTCTCACAGTACCAGAGACCCAGTTTAGGGGAGAGGGGGAGAGGGGCATGGTGTCTCAGTGGTTAGTACGGCTGTCCCACAGTACCAGGGACCCGATTTCGGGAGGATGGGGAGGGGGGGTGCATGGTGTCTCAGTGGTTAGCACGTCTGTCTCACTGTACCTGGGAACCGGTTTGTGGGGAGGCAGAGGGTGGGCTGGTGTCGCACTGCCTTTGACATCTTCCAAAACCTTTCTCCAAACACCTTAAAATTATGCTCACCTCGTGACAATCATTCGTGGGAAGAAGTCTCTGACTATTTACTCTGTCTGTAACTCTCACCATCTTGTTCAGCTCTATCAAGTTGCCTCTCATCCTTCTTTACTCCAATGAGAAAAGCCATAGCTCCCTCAACCTTTCTTCATAAGACAGGCCCTCTCGTCCAGGCAGCATTCTGGTAAATCTCCTCTGCACCCGTTCCAAAGCTTCCATATCCTTTCTTTACTGAGGCGACCAGAACACGTCACATGTGGTCTCACCAGAGCTTTATAGACCTGCAGCATAATCTTGCGGCTCTTCAAGTCAGCCCCCCTGCAAATGAAAACCAACACACCATACGCCTTCTTAACAACCCAATCAACTTAGGTGGCAACTGAGACACCTATAGGCATGGACCCCAAGATCTGTTTGTTCCTCCACACTGCTAGGAAACCTACATTTGACCCAGTAATCTGCATTCAAATTCGACTTTCAAAATGAATCCCTTCACAAAATAGGAAATTGGAACTGAATTAGACCATTTAGCCCCTTTCATCTGCTGTGCCGAATGATCACAGTTAAAATGTTTCTCAGACATATTCTCCTACCTTCACAAACTGACCATTGATTCCCTTATTCATGAAAAACATATTTATCTCTATCTTAAAGAAAACAAGGTGTCTGTGTGCGGGAGTGTGCATGTGTTTGTGTGTAAGTGTCCATATCTGTATGTATGTGTGTTGTGAGTTTAATGTGTCTATGTATGTTTGTGTGCATCTCTGTGAAATGATGGCTCTGTGATTTTGGGGGTAAATCTATTGAAATTGAGATAAACCCTGACTCCCTTCCTCCACCTCTACGTCTGTCCCTGTTAATTTTATAGCCATACGATGACACCCTCTGCTGGTCTCC
>NW_025191766.1:0-3579 GCF_004010195.1 Chiloscyllium plagiosum
AACAGTAAAACTTGACCCTTGGTCCCACTGAATCTCTCTTCGTAGCCCATATCATGTGAAGAAAGATACTAACTCCTCTACTTTTTGCCTTGATACTCTGTAATGGAATTGCCCAGAAATCTGGTAGACAGCTCTATTATTGTTAACAAATACTGGTTCTCAAGTTTAGTGGTCGGTAGGAGGCCACACAATCAATTATAACTTATGTTATAGTGCGAGAAATGGCAATAAATGTGTTGGTTTTATTACCACCGTTGGCATACCTACCATTTGGAAATGGTTGATACTACGACAAATTTTAACTATTTCCTTACGCTTTCCAGGTCAATAAAAATGGTTTTGTACTTTAGCCTGAGTTTTTTGTACCTCTAGGTGACCTCAGAAGGTAGGTCATGTGCTACCCGTAACAAGACCTTTATGCTTGTTACCGGCAACACAATCTGCTGCACTTGGGCCCAATTCTCCTTTGCACTAACCTGTCCTGGTCGCCATTTCCGTCTTTGAATTCTATCTTTGAGATCTGATTACCACGTAGTTCTGTCCATCTATCCCACAAAGTACTGCACTCTCACATAACAGAGCAGGAAGTGTGCAGATTCGCTTAACCATTACTGTCAGTGACTGGTTAGATCCAGACTGGATTGTGTAACAACTCACCTGCCGAGTCAACTGGCCCTGAAAATGAATGGCGCTGGATTACATTGGAAGAGGGTAGTAAAAGGAACTTATTAGATTAAATGGTAGCATGAATCACTGCGCATCATTGGCCTTCACCGACAATATTGCTGTTCTAAGTCGTACATACAAAGGAATGACTTCTAATTTAAAAATAATGCAAAAATTCTCCAAAAACACAGGATTACAAGTTAATATTCAGAAAGCAAACGGGTTTTCGCTTGTTTGTAAAAATGAAATGGCTATTTAAAATAATCGAGAAAATTGGATTCTGAACAATAACTTAATAGAGTTCATACAACCTGGACGTGCAGGAAAATATCTGGGGGCTAAACTAGACCCATGCATAAGCATAGGAACGACAATGTGTGAGGAGACACTAAAACACCGGATTGGGAATTTGAAAAAAATCTTTATTAAATCCGGTACACAGCGTTGAGTTATTTAAAACACATTTTATCCCAAAGGTGTACTATTATTTAACGCTCTCAGAAGAATCACAAAATTATCTCACAGGATTAGATGTGGTAATAAGGGGTTTTATTAAAGAGACCCGACATCTGCCACAAACTATTGCAATAGAGCCGGGGGCTTGGATTAGTTAAGTTAGGGGCTTCAATTCCTATTGCGATGATACAGGAATATAAGCCGTTCACAGGAATCTCCGATGAAATAGTACAGGCATCGTTCTGATTTAATCAGACCGAAATATTGGATAGTGTAATGGAACGCAGGAAACTGAAGATTCTATCTGACATATGGAATCCGAGAACAAATATCAAATGGGATAGATCCTCGACTATGCAACATAATGATAATAGTGAAGAAATAGTGGAAATTATAATATAAAAATATGATAAATGGAGTGATATAGAAGTTCAAAAACGGATGGCGCTGCCCAGTTAGGGGACTGGCGTTCACTATTATAAAAAATATAATTTTTCCAGTAATTGGACTAAAACCTGGTTACAGATGAAGATATCGAATGCTATTAAAATTTTGGTGTTTTTGATCATTTGGAAGACGAGAAAATGAGGTCTGCAGATGCTGGAGATCAGAGGCTAGAATGTGCGGGAAAGGCACAGCAGATCAGGAAGCTCCTAGGATGCTGCCTGAGCCGCTGGGCATTTCCATCAACACATTCTCGATGATAATTTGGAATTTACATGATGCATGTTTATTTATGACTGTACTTTTTTATTTGAAAACTTTATTATTCAATGTATATCACATTTAATTATTGATTCTGTATCCTGTGTATACGTCAGGAAATTAGAGACCTGAGGTGTTGTCTCGTGGGAAAAGATGGCAAACCTAAGTTGACATAAAAAAGTGAGAAAATTGTGTTCATTATTAATTAAAGGAAGAAGGATATAATCGATATCAAATGAAATCATACATTGCTGGGCATTTGGAAGAATAATGCACGTGATAGGGATATAGAAGTATGCACAGAATTCGCGAATGCTGGGAGATGTTAAGAGCTGAGTGTGAATGTTAAAAAAAAGAGTAAGAGAAATACTGTAAGGACACTAATGCTTAGGAGTTTGAAAAGGTGTGGAATCAATAGAGCTGTAAACGTAATCTAAACTTTACTCGGGAACCTGAGCCCATCTCTAGATTAACCACACTATTTGGGAAATGGGATGGCAATGATAGGGATGAGGAATGGACATTTTATCCCAGGATATCCACTGAGCCCCAGATATCTCCTGACAGTCCCCGCACACCCCCTGAGTATACACCTCCCCATTATTGTGTTGGTAAAGGACCCGGTACCGGCTTCACAGCGGACATCAAGGAGATGAGCAACCTGGACCATCCTTAATCTAGGGTCACTTCAGGAAACAGAGTAATAACAATGAACTAATATGCTGACTGCAAGGAATAACTAGCCCAATTTACTCAATATGTCCAAGGGCAATACAGATGTGTAATACCACTCTTCAGATTTGTTTACTCTTTGATTTATGATCCTGCCCGCTGAAGAATTTACCAATTGACAAGTTTTACGACACGACTCAACCCTCACGCGAAATGTAAAACCAGCAACACAGAAAAGATTTTTCCATTGCAGTAATCTGTCAAAATTTGAGTGGCCACTAAGTATTCAAAGTAAAAATTAACAACTTTAATTCTTAAAGTATAACCGAGATTAATTAACTAATCACCATGTACAACTTCTTACTCTAACCGATCTTTTTACTTTTCCTTCTGCAATACTAGATAGGTAAAACTTCAAATAATATTTATAAAGTCACACTTCTTAGCTCAAAACCAGGTAGCTTTTATTGCCTATTCGTGTGTTCTTGTGCTTTCTTAGGATTCTATTTCTTAGGATTTTCTGCATTTCACTTTACTGATCGACAAAAGCACTTTTAAGATAGCTATTTTTCAAGAAGTCTGTTTGCATACTGGGCTTGGCTGTTCTCCTCTCAACTGCTCAATTTTCCCCAATCTTATGTCCCAAAGCATCAGATTGTGTAATTGTTTTTTAAAGATTGTCAACATATTCAATTCAAGTTGGATTGGAGTTTGATATTTTTGGTGTAAAATTTAAAATGATTGGCCAAATTCGAATTTGTGTTGTTGTCTCATAGCAACTCAGTGAGTGCTATTGTTCTCAATCAAATGTAACTTTGTAAATTCTCTAGCACTCGATGCACTTGCTAAGTCCTTCACTTTCTTGAAGGAACATCCAGATCTTCATAACAACTCGCACCTTAAGATAAAAATTGAAGAGATGGCTTCATAATTTTTTTTCAGCTTTTATAACACATTACCCAAACATATAGATAACTTTATTGTATGTTGACCTTGACCTTTTCCCATATACCTGTATATATGTATAACAAATCTAATTTACACTCGATCAATTACATCCGTGATAACGCATCAGAGATT
>NW_025191767.1:0-1117 GCF_004010195.1 Chiloscyllium plagiosum
CTCGATCTCTCTATCCCTGCCCTGGGCTCGATCCCTCTCTCCCTGCACTGGGCTCGATCTCTCTCCCCCCTCATTGGGCTCGAACTCTCTCACCCCTCACTGGGCTCGATCTCTCTCTTCCCGCACTGGGCTCGATCGCTCTCTCCACAAACTGAGCTTTATCTCTCTCTCCCCGCACTGGGATCGAACCCTCTCTCCCTGTACTGGGCTCGAACTCTCTCTCCCCACATGGGGCTCGAACTCTCTCTCCCCACACTGGGATCGAACCCTCTCTCCCTGTACTGGGCTCGAACTCTCTCTCCCCACACGGGGCTCGATCTCTCTCTCCCCGCACTGGGCTCAAACTCTCTATCCCCGCACTGGGCTCAAACTCTCTCTCCCTGCACTGGGCTCGAAATCTCTCTCCCTGCACTGGGCTCAATCTCTCTCTTCCTGCACTGGGCTCGAACTCTCTCTCCCCACACTAGGCTCAATCTCTCTCTCTCACCCTGCACTGGGCTCGATCTCTCTCTCCCCTCATTGGGCTCGATCTCTCTCTCCCCGCTCTGGGCTCGAACTCTCTATCCCCGCACTGGGCTCGATCTCTCTCTCCCTGCACTGGGCTCGATATCTCTCTCCTCGCACTAGGCTCGATCGCTCTCCGCCCTCACTGGGCTCGAACTCTTTCTCCCCACACTGGGCTCAATCTCTCTCTCTCTCTCTGCAATGGGCTCGATCTCTCTCTCCACACACTGAGCTTTATCTCTCTCTCCCTGCACTGGGCTCGAACTCTCTCTCGCCACACGGGGCTCGATCTCACTCTCCCCGCACTGGGCTCATCTCTATCTCCCCGCACTGGGCTTGAGCTCTCTCTCCCCGCACTGGGCTTGAGCTCTCTCTCCCCGCACTGGGCTTGAGCTCTCTCTCCCCGCAGTGGGCTCGATCTCTCTCCCCCCTCACTGGGCTCGAACTCTCTCCGCCCTCACTGGGCTTAATCTGTCTCTGCCCTCACTGGGCTCAATCTCTCTGTGCTCACACTGGGCTCAATCTCTCTACCCCCTCACTGGGCTCGATCTCTCTCTCCCCTCACTGGACTCGAACTCTCTCCCCCCTCACAGGGCTTGATCTTTCTCTCCCC
>NW_025191767.1:1182-3579 GCF_004010195.1 Chiloscyllium plagiosum
CCCAATCCTTTTAGCAGATCGAACTGTGCAAAATGAAAAGCTGGCTTGAATTGACAGAGCACAGTGGTCAGGCTGGGCAAATGTGGCAACGTCAGGACCAGAGAAAGTTAAAAAGGTAGATAATAAGATTAAGGAAGCAACTATAGGCCAAAGGAAGTAGTGTGCACATATCAGGTTTCAGCTTGGCAATTTCAGGCCAAGGGGGCTGTTGTTCCAATGCTGTAATCTCCATGTTTCCATCTTATTACTGTGATTGTCATGTCGAGTTGAGAATCTGCCTCTGTGTTCGGCAGGAAGCTGGGAGGCAGTAGGCAGGTGGGACCACCCATTACAGCCAGACTACTCTTCTTAAAGGCAATCTGCCCTCTTCAAGGGAAGCTGCCCTGAGTAATATAGTTGCAGATTTAAGAATGGAAGAGGGGCATCATGATAGAGAGTAGGTACGATGGATGTGGACAGGAGAAGACACAGCATGGTTTCTTCGGGCAGGGGGTTGGGGAAGAAGGGGTTGGGGTGGTGCAGGAGACCTCCATTCCTAAACTTAGGCCCTATGGAGCTGGCATCAGAACCACAAAAAAGTCTATTAACCTCACACAGTGTTCAAGGCCAATGAACGTACCTTCTCCTGGCATCTCCCATACGCTGCACCACCAATCTCTCAGGTTACACATCACTCACCCAGCTGCACTCCTTTTGGGGCTCCTAAACCACATCCAGATTCTTGATCTCACCTCACAAGGGTGCCAGTGCTCACACCCTGATCCCACAGCTTCCTCTTAGCTCCAGCTCTTCAACTGGGGTAGGTGCACCACCTAAACACTTGGCAACATGTTCGCTGACAGTCTGCCCTCTCTTGCAGTTCAAGGTGGCACAATCAAGAAGGCAACAAAGCAGGCAGTGGGGATTGGGAGAGGCTGGGTGAGGGGGCTGGCATCTCACAGAGGAGATTGCTGTCTGCATCATGGGGGCCACTGACTACTGTTGCATGTTCCACCTCGCCTCAACTCACAGCTCTCCCTCATCCTGCTGCCCAATGTGGCCATGGACATCTTTCTCCCCATTTGTCTACCACTGCACACCCACTGAGCACCCACTCCCTTCACACTGATATTCCCATGTTGATTTTCTGGTCACAGATACCCGAGAGTTTTTGCCTTCTCAGTTGCAGTAGCCCATACAGAGAGCAGCATCAGTCTCTCTCCCCTGTCACTCAACTTGACTCTTGTAGCCAGCTGTTCTGATCCTGACCCTGTACATACTCCCATGGCACGGAGAAACAGTTGGAGTCAGTGCCTGGTGCTTCACTGGGCATGTGTGGGCTGCAACCAGAGCTGAGGGATGGTATGGATGCCAACTCAACAGAAGGTGAGGAGGCAGGCCAGTCCAGCTACAAGGATCTCTGATCAGGGCCTTGGTATGAGACAACAGCCACCACCAGCCATGCAGCCTCTGTGATCGCTGCCCAGACAACCGCCTCCACGATCGCCAGGACGACCATCGCCGACATATACGCGGCCGCCGTAGATCCACGGCCACCAGGACAGCGCCGTTTCTGCCCGGCACGCCACTTCCGCACCCGGAGTTACTGTCTCCGCAGCCACTTCTGTCCCTGGAGCTGCCGTCTCCGCAGCCACTTCCACCCCTGGAGCTGCCGTCACCACAGCCACTTCCGCCCCTGGAGCTGCAGTCTCCGCAGCTACTTCCACCCCGGAGTTGCCGTCTCCGCAGCCACTTCCGCCCCCAGTGACGTCACTCACCTGCTCAAGGACCACACTGCATGCTACGCCACTCCCATGTTGATCTCCATCCCCATGTCGATCTCCGCCCCCATGACTAACCTGGCCCCCACTCCCAGCTCCAGCCCCACACCAGGTCCTAGCTCCCAGCCCTGCCGTATTTTCACCATCCCTCTGACCTACCCCTCTTTGAGGATGAAAGATCAATCCTCAGCAGAGGCCTCACCTTCATCCCCTTACGCTCCCAGATTGACGAGTTCAACAGGCGGCGAGACATCGAACAATTCTTCCGCCGCCTTCGCCTCCGTGCCTACTTCTTCAACCAAGATGCTCGCCTACCCTCTGACGACCCCTTCTCCCACCTCCCAACACACCCCACCCACCTGGACACCCCGTGCTGGCCTCTTACCCGCCCTCGTTCTCTTCATAGCCAACTGCCGCCGCGACATTGACCGCCTCAACCTGCCCACCCCTCTCACCCACTCCAACCTCTCACCCTCGGAACGTGCAGCCCTCCACTCCCTCCGCTCCAACCCCAACCTCATTATCAAACCACCAGACAAGGGAGGCGCGGTAGTAGTTTGGCGCATGGACCTTTACACCGCTGAGGCTAAACGCTACCTCGCGGACACCTCCTCCTGCCCCCTTGACCATGACCCCA
>NW_025191768.1:0-1249 GCF_004010195.1 Chiloscyllium plagiosum
GAACATGTGAGGCATAATTAGTAAGTTTGCAGCCGACACCAAAATTGGAGGTGTAGTGGATTGCGAAGAAGATTACCTGAGAGTAAAACAGGATCTTGATGAGATGGGCCAATGTGTTGAGTAGTGACAAATTGAGTTTAATTCAGACAAATGCGAGATGCTGCATTTTGGAAAAGCAAACCATAGCAAGACTTGTACACTTCATTGTAAGTTCCTAGGGAGTGATGTTGAACAAAGAAACCTTGGAGTGCAGGTTCATAGCTCCTACAAAGTAGAGCCGCAGGTAGACATGATATCGAAAAGGGCTTTCCTTTATTTGTCAAAGCATTGAGTATTGGAGTTGGGAGGTTATGCTGTGGCTCAACACGATATTAATCATGCCAGGTTTGGAATATTGCATGCAATTTTTGTCACCTTCCTATCGTAAAGATTTTGTGAAACCTGAAACTGTTCAGAAAAGAGTTATAAGGATGTGCCAACGTTGGAGGGTTTGAGCGATAGGGAGAGGGTGAATAGGCTGCGGCTATTTTTCCTGGAGCTTCGGAGGCTGAGGAGTGAACTTGTAATGGTTTATAAAATCACAAGGCGTATTGATAGGATAAATAGACAAGGGGTGGAGTGGGGGAGTCCAGACCTAGAGGGCATATGTTTAGGATGAGAGGGGAAAGAAATAAATGGTACCTCAGAGGCAACTTTTCCACACAGACGGTGGTGTGCATATGGAATGAGCTGCCAGAGGAAGCGATGGAGCCTGGCACCGTTGCAGCGTTTAAAAGGCGTCTCGACGAGTATATGAGTAGGAAGGGTTTACAGGGATATGGGCTGGGTGCAGGCAAATGGGATTCGTTTCGGTTAGAATATCTGGTCAGCATGGATGAGTTGGACAGAAAGGTTTGTTTTCACGCTGTACATCTGATCGACCCTATAACATTCGACCAGGAAGTATAAAGGGGGTCCATCCCGTATGCACTAACAGTAACTAGAAACATACCAATCCGCAAGAATGTGCAGCACCTTGCAAACAATTACTTTTGAAGTTTTATCTTGCACTGAGGTATTGATGACTTTTTAAACAACTTTTACAGGATAATAGAAAGGAAGGATTTGAAGAACGAAATCTGAAATTAACATCATGTCAAGATCTGAAATCACTCGATTTATCAGCATCTGAACGCTGTGAATCCTTCACCTTGGAGGGAGAAATGCTTCTCTGTTCTGTCTGCTTCAATGGATTTTAAACAAAACATTG
>NW_025191768.1:1829-3579 GCF_004010195.1 Chiloscyllium plagiosum
CAGTGTGGGAAGGGATTCACTCAATTATGCAGCCTGCAGAGACATCAGTGATTTCACACCAGGAAGGGGCCACTCACCTGCTCTCAGTGTGGGAAGGGATTCACTCAATTATCCAGCCTGCAGACACACCAGCGAGTTCACACCGGGGAGAGGCCGTTCACCTGCTCTCTGTGCGGAAATACGTTATCTCCATTATCCAACCTGCAGATACACCAGCCGATTCACACCTAGGAGAGGCCATTCACCTGCTCTCAGTGCGGGAAGAAGCTCTCTCAAATATTCGACCTGCCGACACACCAGCGATTGCACACTGGGGAGAGGACGTTCACCTGCTCTCAGTGCAGGAAAATACACTCAGTTATCCAGCCTGCAGCGACACCAGCGAGTTCACATCGAGCAGAAGACGTTCACCTGCTCTCAGTGCGGAAAGGGATACACTCAATTATCCAGCCTGCAGTGACACCAGCCAGTTCAGACCGGGGAGAGACCATCCACCTGCTTTTGGTGCGGGAAGGGATTCACGAAATTACCCAACCTGCAGAGACACCAGGCAGTTCACACTCGAGAGAGACCGCCCACCTGCTGTCTGCGGCAGAAGGGATACACTCTAGTCTATAGGCAGCAGGAACAACAACAAGATCATTCGTGACTGCAGGACTGTGTTCTGTTGTTGGCGCTGCTGCTCATCATGTTCAGGACTAAATCATGTTGATCCTGCCAGTGGGCAGCTCAGAGGGTTTCTTTCGTCGAGACTGGCCACCCTCACTACTTTGCTTCCAGTGAGATGGATGCTTCAAATTTCATACGAAACTCTGAATGAAAAAGGTTTTGGAAGGTAGAGGTTGTTGAGTCTGAGAATTGAACTTGAATTATCCGGCATTCAATAATCCGAATATTGGATTATCCGGCATGATCGCAAGTTTGCAATGCATGGCTAAACTGTCACCTGACATTCAATGAACTGAACAAAATTCTCCCCACCCGTGTCCTTCAGATAATAGAGGTTCCTCTGCATTTCATTTCCTCCAATACCGTGCCACGTTGGCATGGAGATGGTCATGTCAGGGGGTTGTTTTGTTTAATTGACATGGGCGCTTCTTACAGAAGGTAGTTAGGGATTTGTAAAGATGGAATCGCTCATTTGGAATCGCTCAGGGGAAATGAAACGAGAAAGCTTGCTGAGCTTGGAGCTGGAGGATGTAATATCGAGTAAGGCTGACGATGAAAGGTCTTGTAGTGTCAGGAAGATGACAGACATTGGAGATATGAATGAGGAGCAGGAAAGCCATTCAGCCGTTCAAGATGCCTCACCACGTGAGACGATTGTGATCAATCGGATTGTCATCTCCACTCCTGTCTAAACCCTCAAAGCTTTCCCGACAAGGTGGTCAAAAGATGATGCCAAAGCTGCCAGTGAGTCAGTAGAACTGGTGTGTTCTCACTTCAAAAGGAGGAACTTTCAAAGAAAATTGCTTGTGATCATGGAGCAAATCAGTGTTGGGAAAAGTGACTGGTGTTTCCCCAGGCAATGTTGCACCAGAGACAGAACCTTCTGAGACACCATTTCTTTCTAATGTGATCACCACGAATGAAAACAGACACGATCAATTCCAAAACATTGATATTTTCAGTAAAGTCACTCCGACTGCCCGAGAAAGCCAAGAAAGATTTTTATTCTGAGTTGCTAGCTCAGCGGAAACCTTTATTAGAAAAACACTTTCCAAAATCTTCATTGCATTAATCAAGGAAT
>NW_025191769.1:0-1790 GCF_004010195.1 Chiloscyllium plagiosum
CCCGGGTCTCTGGCGCTGTGAGGCAGCAGTGCCTGTGCCACCGTGCCGCGGCCATTCTGCATGGCCAATCTTCTTACTCTGAAAATCTTTGGACTGTGGGAGGAAACTGGGGCACACAGACAAAACCCATGGAAACACAGAGAGAATATACAAATTCCACAGAGACAGTCATTCACTGGTCTCTGCCACGGTGTGGGTACCTCAGCTGGTGCAAACTTTGAACCCACAGTGGCCCAACGATTTCTTTTATTCAAAGCTGTTCTTCCCCGTTTGATGCTTTCATTTCAGACAATTGCCTCTCATCATTATAGAACATAGAACATAGAACAGTACAGCACGGAACAGTAAAAAAAACATTTATTTTGTCTTAAATCATGGAGGTAGTCTTGAATGCATTTGTAGCTACACACAAATAGACTTGATAGCATTCACTCACACTTTTAACATGAATTCCCATAGGAGGAATTCATATAGGCTAACTCGCAATTCTATAGTTTAGAATCTTTAGGGGTGACTAAACTAAAACATGCAAAATCCTACAGAAATGACACCGGTGCATGTTGAAAGCACATTAACTCAGGTGGGATTATAGCGATCCAGAGTTCATGGATTAAAAGTAAGGGGTGGCATTTTGGAAAGAAGTGAGGATTTATTTTTTTCCCTTTCTCCGGAGATTGTGAGTCTTTGGAATTAAATCAAATTAGCTCTGATTTCATTGAATGATGGTGCGGGCTTGAAGCGCTGACTGATTTATTCTTGTCCCTTCTTGTCATGTTTGTGCATTCATGTGAAAAAAATCGCGAAAAGACAGCATTTGCTGTTGAGAAGTCAATTTACGAGCACATAATCCAAAAATCATGACTTTCTCTATTCCCATGTAACCAATGCATTGTCCTAGAGTTAGAAATGACTAATCACGAAGATTATATTCCAACAGCAAAACCTGAAGAATAATGAGGAAGGTTGCCATGTTAGAAATACAAATTCAATCTTTCTAAACAAAAACAAAAGGTTTTTCCCTTTCTCCGGAGATTGTGAGTCTTTGGAATTAAATTAAATTAGCTCTGATTTCATTGAATAATGGTGCGGGCTTGAAGCGCTGACTGATTTATTCTTGTCCCTTCTTGTCATGTTTGTGCATTCATGTGAGAAAAATCGCGAAAAGACAGCATTTGCTGTTGAGAAGTCAATTTACGAGCACATAATCCCAAAATCATGACTTTCTCTATTCCCATGTAACCAACGCATTGTCCTAGAGTTAGAAATGACTAATCACGAAGATTATATTCCAACAGCAAAACCTGAAGAATAATGAGGAAGGTTGCCATGTTAGAAATACAAATTCAATCTTTCTAAACAAAAACAAAAGGTCCATGTGCGTTGATTCTGAGATAATATGAAACGGATTGCAAGGAATTAGGGGAAAAACCTTTAAAATACTTCGTCATCCACCTATTGATACACAAAAATGCAGAATCGTGTTTGATTGTTAAACTCTATGTAACATTTAACTTCCTGAGATTAAAAAAATTACTAGTTCGTATGCAATGAGGATGGCTTTTTTCAACTTATCATTCTCCCCCGGTATCTGTTTCGATTGTCGTGCAAATACCTCGCTTATTCTACCTACAAGGGCTGGAAACCAGAGTCTAGATTATAGTGGTGCTGGAAAAGCACAGCAGGTCAGGCAGCATCTGAGGAGCAGGAGTCAATGCTTCAAGTATAAGCCCTTCATCAGGGTTGGGATAGGGTGGGGGAGGGGGGTTGTTGGTGGACGATGCGTCGAGTAT
>NW_025191769.1:2290-3579 GCF_004010195.1 Chiloscyllium plagiosum
ATGTCAGAGGCTGAAAGAGACATTATGTCACAAAGCACACTGTGATCAAATGCAGCCAATATCAGTTTGATTGTGATCAATCAAAGCCAATTTGATCAATTTCAACAGTCGAAGAAACTACCACCACCACTCACAACTTTTGAATCCGATAATCCTAAACCAAACCTGGTATGAGAGAATATAGAGTCATAAAGGTGTACAGCATGGAAACAGACCCTTCGGTCCAACCTATCCATACCGACCAGATATCCCAACCCAATCTAGTCCCACCTGCCAGCACCTGACCCCTATCCCTCCAAACCCTTCCTATTCATATACCCATCCAAATTCCTTTGAAATGTTGCAACTGTACCAGCCTCCACCACTTCCTCTGGCAGCTCATTCCATACACGTACCACTCTCTGTGTGAAAAAGTTGCCCTTGGGTCTCTTTTATATCTTTTGCCTCTCACCCTAAATGAATGCCCTCTAGTTCTGGACTCCCCGACCCAGGGAAAGACTTTGTCTATTTATCCTATCCATGCCCCTCATAATTTTGTAAACCTCCATAAGGTCACTCCTCAGCCTCCGACGGTCCAGGGAAAACAGCCCCAGCCTGGTCAGCCTCTCCCTATAGCTCAAACCCTCCAACCCTGGCAACATTCTTGTTAATCTTTTCTGAACCCTTTCAAGTTTCACAACATCTTTCCGGGGATCCGACAAGAGTCCCCAGTTTGTTCTGGAACAAAACAACCTCTTTGAAGTGCATTAAGGAGATGCCCTGGACCCTCTGTTCTTTAAAAGTAGACGTAGTACTTGGGCAATAGTACTGAAGTAGACACAAGCTTCCACACGCCACAACCACCCAACCCACAACTTTACGCATCGAGTGAGGTCACATCCACCTGTTAACACTGACTGATAAATTCTTAGAGATGTATAAACACATAAACAGACCATTCAGCCCAACGCATCTGTGCCGAACTGCATATTAAACTAATCTTGTCTTCTTTGTCGGCATTTGCCCCGGTCATGCGTATATCCCTCCAGATGCCTTTTAAGTTTTGTCATTGTGCCAGTCTACGCCATTACATATATGCACATCCTCTGGCCTGCAAAAAGATCCTCTTTGGATCTCTTAAATCTTGCCCTTCTCACCTTAAACCTAAACCTTGTAGTTTTTGTTCACCTATCTTGTGGAAAAGACCTTGTCTATTCACCCGATCAATGCCCCCTCATGACCTTATAGACCTCTACAATGTCACCGCTTAGTTTTCAATGCTCCAGGAAAAATAGTCTATTCAGCCCCAC
>NW_025191770.1:0-3579 GCF_004010195.1 Chiloscyllium plagiosum
GCCTCATAGTCTGTAAAAGTGTGAGTGACAAAGTACGACCAAATCCCTCGATCGAGAGAAAGCAAGAATAGTTTATTCTTTAACTCCAAGAAAAAAAAGAGAATATTAAACAACAACTTTCTACACTGTACTCATCCTGGTCTGATCAGTTTATCGACTTCCCACTCGACAGCAATGTACTGATCTAATAAAACCACCCGATTAATATTTACAAAAAAAAATGAATTTCAAAACCCTCAGCGAGTTATGTAGATTTTCCTGTGAATCTTCATCTGTAGGTTTTCCCGGGTCTTTTCTTCGGTCTTCTACTGCACAGATTCCATAGAAACAGGTACCTTTCAAAGAGCGATTCTGCAGGCAGTCTGTATTTATTAGTGCTTTTTGCCGCCCTGGCTAACTGTTCAAAATGCCCGATTTTATACCAGAATGTCTCATTGGTTTTATAGCATTAAAATTCAAATTCGTTTGGATTTTGGTTTCTTGGGGCGTAAATTAAACTGATTGGCCTAAATCGAATTTGTTGTATACTGTAGCACTCAGCTCAACTGTTTCTTTCAGTCAAATGTTACTTTTTTTAAAAAAAATCAGCACGCTCTGTGTTTGTTAAGTCCTTGCCAACTTTTACTCTCTTGAAAAGGTGCAGTACACGCCTATGCATTTTTATCAATCAACACATTTTATTCTTAACATTTATTCTGCAGTTTCAAACACCCTAACAAGATAAAATATGTATCCAGCGAATTTTTCACAAAATCGTGTATAGTTCAAAAAGATTTCGCATCCAATACCTAAACTGATAATGCTTCTTATCAAAAGGCCTCCCAGGAACGTGTGTACAGGGAGAAGGAGAGGCTTGTTTCAGGCACATTCCTGATGAAGGGCTTATGCCCAAAACATTGACTTTCCTGCTCCTCGGATGCTGCCTGACCTGCTGTGTTTTTTCCAGGGCAACACTTTTTGACTCTGACCTCCTGTATCTGCAGTGTCGCTGTCCAGATGCAGTAAAACATTGCTACGATTAAACCTGCTACCCTTTCCCAGAAACAACATCATTTCATATCACTTGCTACATCTGCAGACTGACTTAATGGATCGGAGCAGAAGTTGGCCATTCGGCTGCACCATTCAGAATGCTCATGGCTGATCCGAATGTTCTGGCCATCTATCTCTGGTCTGTTCCCAATAAACATTGACTCTCCTGTCCAGGAAAGATCACTCGAGGTCAGCCTTGAATATCTTAAAAAACCGCGTCTTTACTGCTCCCTGAGGAAAAGGGCACCACAGACAGCACAACACGAAAGGGAAAGGAACATCCTTATTTCATTGCAGGACCCATTATTTTAAAACTGTGTTAAACTAATAACAACTTGTCACCTTTTTGGAAACATAAGGACAGAGTAATTAGGAATAGACTTATACAGCCCCCTAAACATGTCCAATATTACCACTGACTCTTTCCAACCAAATATGTATTAAACTCATTCTCTGCTCCTGTCCCAGGAAGAGAACACCAGATAGCATAACATCACACGAGCATTTAAAAAAAGGAGCAGAATTAGGCAATTCGGCCCATCGAATCTGAATGTCATTTAATATTGGCTTAGAGGTTTCTCAACATCATTCTAGTGACATCTCTCGGTAACCCTTGGTACCCTTATTCATCAAAAACCTATCTGTCTCTCGTTTATAGACACAAGTGCCTGCGTTTCTGTATATCTGCATGCGTGCGTGTGTGTTTGTTCATGTGTTTGTGTGTCTGTGTATTTGTGTGTATACATTTGTTCCTCCGTGTATTAGCCTCTGCGTTTTATCTGTTTGTGTGTGACTGTGTATGTTTCTGTATGCCTCTACATGTGTGCGGGTCCATCTCATTGCATGTGCTGTGAATGTTAGTATATTGTGGTGTTTACATATGTCTCTAAGTATTTCTGTGTCACCATCTTTCTGCAATGAGATATTTGTTGTTTTGGGAGGGAAAGAAATAGCGGAAAAGACAGAGCGGTTAAAGTGAGAATTGCCCTCCACAAAACATTGCTTCTTACTCAGTTGGTAGGAGGTGGATATTACAGAATCTCCATACGATTCACTCGGTCCTCTCCAGCTCGTGCAGAGGTCCTACCAACATGGCGGGGAGAGAGGGGGAATGGGAACGGATATCGGACACTCCACCACCCGGCTTGGCCCTTTCTGTCTTGTTCCAGGCAGTTTATCCTGGAATGGGAGAAAGGGAAGTGGGGAATGAGCTGTTCGTACTGTTGTAGGTGGTGGTGCGGCGGGAGTGTTGCTGAATGGTGAGGTGTCTGGAGGGAGTCAGTCCACAATGCAGAATCCATAGGTGTTATTGGTGTGGGTGTATTGCACAGGCGACAGACAAAATGATGGAAGGAAGGTGCTGAATTCAACAGTGATTGGAAGTACATGAACTTTATTTGGAGATAGAGCGCAAGCCTTGTTCGGGGATAGGTGCTATACCAGATATACAGTCAGTGTGAGGAAGCAGAGAGAATACGGTGATACTTATCCTGGTAGAACGAGGATAAAAAACATCGTGGACATTTCTTCAAATCATCTCAGCGTCGAGGTGAGCCTCAATGAACGTCTTCTCTAAGTCTGTCGCTAATAATGCTACCGACATGTCCCTCAGATCCCACGGAATGGGTTTGGGAGGATCTTAGCAATGAGAAACAAGCATTGATGTGTTCTGCCGTGCAAAATTGGCGTGCAAATTTTGCATATCTTATGCTGTGGAAAATTGGTATTGTTGGTGCTGCAGTAATACTGAATTATCTCACGTTACATCTAAACTGCGCAAACTAAGTGACTGCTAATGCTGTGAAAAATAAATTACAGAAGTGTGTATCAGGTAGCTGGAAGAGTATGTTGTAATCCAAATTAGAGACTAGGTTATTTTGGATTTAGTGATGTATGCTCAGAAGGACTAATTAAAAATCTTGTTCTCAGGAAATTTGACATTAATATGTTGCATTTTACACGGCATCTGCATATAATATCGAATGTTGATCATGGTTGTCAAACATCAGGGAAGCCTGCAGGGTGGAGGGTCATGTTCGCTCCAGTGGAAAGTACAATATGATATTCAGTGGGAGACAAGCAATGGTTGTTAGAGTCATAGAGTCCTAAAGCACAGAGGCAGACCCTTTGGTCCAAACTGGCCCATTCCGACCAAAATGTGCATCCAGACTAACCCCATCTCCCTGCCATTGCCCCGTATCCTTCTAATCCTTTCCTATACATTAAACTCTTTGGAACAGCTCCACAGTAATCTGGACTTCAAACCAAAACTTTTGGTTGAGACTTTGACACACGATGAAGCACAGTAAAAACGAGGCATTTTGTTCACTTGTGAATTTGCTGTTGTTTCAGTAGGTTGGATTTCACATCAAATCTCCTCCACACTAGTGCAGGTGAACAGCCTCTCCCCACAGTGAGATGGCGCGTGCACAGAGAGTCCAATTAACCACTTTAATCCAGGCCCGGTTTGGGAGCAAATGACGTTTCTCATCAGTGTCAACATATTGATGGGTTAACAGATTCTCAGAGATTTTAAGCCGCTTCCCA
>NW_025191771.1:0-1370 GCF_004010195.1 Chiloscyllium plagiosum
GGAAAGACGGAGTTTGACTTGCAGCAGTTAGCACTTGTGCGTGGCAGATTATGCCTTACAAATTCTGATAGAGTTTTTATGAGAAAGTGACCAGAAAGGTTGACGAGGGCAGAGTGGTGGACATTGTCTATATGGATTTCAGTAAGGCCTTTGATAAGTTTCCACATGGTAGGCCGCGCTAGAAGGTTAGATCGCATGGACTCCAAGGTAAACTGGCAAATTGGCGGTACAATTGGCTTGACATTATGAAGCAACTGGCTATGGTGGAGGTATGCTTGTCGGACTGGAGGCCTGTTACCAGTGGAGTGCCTAAGGGGTCGGTGCTGGGCCCCTTGCTGTTTGTAATCTATATCAATGATTTGGACCAGAATGCACAACGCAAGGTTAGTGAGTTTGCAGGTGATATTAAATTAGGAGACATCATTTACAGTGAGGAACGTTATCACAAGTTGCAGCAGTACCTTAACCAGCTGGGGAAGTGGGCTGAGAAATAGCAAATGGAGTTTAATATAGATAAGTGTGACGTCTTACATTTTGGAAAGTCAAATCCATGTCGGAGTTTAATGACGAATGATATTTTTTATCTTTCCAAACATTAATGGGTGTCCTCTAGTCCTCGATTCCCCAATCTTGGGAATAAAATTTTGAAGTATTCACCACATTCACGTTTAAGGTGTGTAAGTGGAACAAAAGGACATTGGCGACCAGGTGCACGGTTGTCTGAAATTTGAGTCGCAGATATATAGGACAGAGAAGAAGGCTGTTGGCACACTGGTCTTCATCAGGGCATTGAGTATACAAGTTGGGACGTTATGTTGCAGTTGTACAGGATGTTGGTAAGGCTGCAGTTGGAGTATTGTGTTCAGTTTTGTTCACCTTGCCCTAGAAAGGATACTATTGAACAAGAAAGAATGTAGAAGAAATTTACAAAGATGTTTCCTGGGCTAAAGGCTCTAAGTTATAGACAGAGGTTGAACAGTTTAGAACTTATTTCTTTACAGCGTAGGAAAGTGAGAGGGTTCTTATAGAAGTGTAACACTTATAAAATCATAAGAAGCGTGAATGTGGTGAATACTTCAAAATTTTATTCCCAAGATTGGGGAATCGAGGACTAGAGGACACCCATTAATGTTTGGAAAAGATAAAAAATATTAAAGGGAAACTGAGGGGCAACCTTTTTTACGCAGAGTGTGGTATGCATATGGACTGAGCTGTCAATGGAAGTGGATGTGGTGGATACAATAACAACATTGAAAAGGGATTTGGGCAAATACACAGATAGGAAAGGTTTAGAGGGATACAGAACAAGGGCAGGGAAATGGGGTGAGTCTGGATGGACATTTTGATTAGCATGGACCAGCTGGGCCAAA
>NW_025191771.1:1950-3579 GCF_004010195.1 Chiloscyllium plagiosum
CCCTCCCCACATAGTTATAGCATATTCTGGAGAATGTCAATTATGGAATTTTCCAGGTATTGTTCCAACTTATTCCCAGTTTCAGGAAAACGGCTGTGCCCCAGTGTGTAACACGTAAGAGGATGGAGTAGAGATGTGCGTTTTTCACATCACAAACAATTAAAATCCATCCATTCAGTACTTCAAATATGCTGCAACATTCAATACGTTCGGGGGTGATCTGATGGTTTTCTCAGCTCCATGTTAGAGGAACTTTCAGTCATTCAACCCCCAGGTTCCTGTTTCCGAGCAGACGATTCTCAGACACTTCATACCCCGGGTTTCTTCTAGCATGTGTTCAGAAACATTTCCCATGGGGAAGAACTCTCCTTACAATATATTTCATCTGCTTTATAAATTCATGCAACAGTCAGCAGGCTTTCCACAGACTAATCAAAAACATGCACTTATTTTATGGTTATCGATATCCAATCACAATTAGTCATTCTGGATATTTCACTTGTCTCACCTTACGGTATTCAGACAAAGACAGCTTCCAAACACTTGTCTCATTATAAAATACAATCGCTAGCAGAGAACATTTTTTTTTATCTCAAATATGCCTTTTACCTTGTCATGAAAGATTCTCATGCCCTTTATCTGTGACTGATTCTGTGTGCAACAGTTATACCGTCTCCCACTCAGTTGGCTGGATGGTTGGTTTGTGATGCAGAAGCAGGACACCGGCGCAGGTTCAATTCCCCACACTGACAAAGGTTACCATGAAGGGGACGCTCTCTCAACCTCACCCCATCACCCGTGTGGTGACCTTCAAAGTAAACCACCATGAGTGATCTCTCTAATGAGAGTTATTTGAGACTCTAATCTATCAATGTTAGCTTTTTTATTGAAAAAGTTAGTTTTATTATTATACTAAAACGTTAACAAAACAACTCAAATAATTGAACAAAATTACACCCATGTGCATGCATATACGAAATAAGTTAAAGTCTCGAAACGGACACAAGCAAAACAAAAATAAAGAATAAATAATAAATAAGTAATATGGCTCAGCATAACCTAATGATAGCTCTCGTTCTTCGAGATCATTAACTGATACACATTCATACGTTCATAATTCTTCACATGTAATTCATTAGACAATATCGGCATGGCTATATAAAAGCCATTTTTAGAGTGGCAGTAATCCAAAAAGGGTTGCCATATCTTATATCGGCTTTTCGGTGCAACATACTGGTGAGAAAGTCCAAAGGTATATTCTCCATGACGAGCTTACAACAACCCAACAGACCCGGTTTTTTTCACACATCCAACAGGAATATTTTTCCTACCACAGGAAGTATGGGGAGAAATACTAAACGAGTATTGTGCATCAGTTTTACTGTGGAAAACGATATGTAGGGAAACAGATGGTGACACCTTGCAAAATGTTCATATTACAGAGGCGGAAGTGCTGGTGATCTTGAAACGGATAAAGGTGGATAAATCCACAGGACGTGATCAGGTGTACCCTAGAACTATGTGGGAAGTTACAGAAGTGATTGCTGGGCCTCTTGATGAGATATCTGTAATATGGATAGTCACAGGTGAAGTGCTGGAAGACAGGTGGTTGGCAAATGTGGTGCCACT
>NW_025191772.1:0-1589 GCF_004010195.1 Chiloscyllium plagiosum
TGTGAGTGTACTGTGGCAATGCGGAATATTAGAATGGGTGTACTGTGACAGTTCGGTATATTAGGAGTGGTTGTACAGTGACAGTGCAGCATATTAGGGTGGGTGTACTGTGACAGTGTCGTATATTAGGGGTGTGTGTACTGTGACAGTGGGGCACATGAGGGTGGGGGTACTGTGACAGTGTCGTATATTAGGGGTGTGTGTACTGTGACAGTGGGGCACATGAGGGTGGTGGTACTGTGGCAGTGCAGCATATTAGGGTGGTGGTACTGTGACAGTGCAGTATATAGGTTGGGTGTACTGTGACAGTGCGGTATATTACGGGAAGGTCTACTGTGACAGTGCGACAGATTAGGGATGGGTGTACTGTGACAGTGCGGTATATTATGGGTGGGCGTACTGTGACAGTGCGGCACATTTGGGTGGGTGAACTGTGACAGTGCGGTATTTTAGGGGTGGGGTACTGTGACTGTGCGGCACATTTGAGTGTGTGTACTGTGACAGTGCAGTATATTAGGGTGGGTGTACTGTGATAGTGCGGTACATTATGGTAGATGTACTGTGGCAGTGCGGTATTTTGGGGTGGGTGTACTGTAACAGTGTGGTATATTATGGGTGGGTGTACTATGACAGTGCGGTATATTATGGGTGGGTGTACTGTGACAGTGCGGTACATTAGGGTGGGTGTACTGTGACAGTGCGGTATATTAGAGTGGGTGTACTGTGACAGTGCGGTACATTAAGGTAGGTGTACTGTGACAGTGCGGTATATTAGAGTGGGTGTACTGTGACAGTGCGGTACATTAGGGTGGGTGTACTGTGACAGTGCGGTATATTAGAGTGAGTGTACTGTGACAGTGCGATACATTAAGGTAGGTGTACTGTGACAGTGCGGTATATTAGGGGAGGGTCTACTGTGACAGTGCGACAAATTAGGGATGGGTGTACTGTGACAGTGCGGCACATTTGGGTGGGTGAACTGTGACAGTGCGGCATATTAGGGGTGAGTGTACTGTGACAGTGCGGCATATTAGGGTGTATGTACTGTGACAGTGCGGTACATTAGGGTGTATGTACTGTGACAGTGAGGCATCTTAGTGTGACTGTACTGTGACAGTGTGGTATATTAGGGTGGGTGTACTGTGACAGTGCGGCATATTAGGGTGTGGGTACTGTGACAGTGCGGCATATTAGGGTGGGTGTACTGTGACAGTGCGGTACATTAGGGTGTGTGTACTGTGACAGTGCGGCATATTAGTGTGAGTGTACTGTGACAGTGCTGTACATTAGGGTGGGTGTACTGTGACAGTGCGGCATATTAGGGTAGGTGTACTGTGACAGTGCAGTATTTTAGGGGTGGGGTGCTGTGACATCGCGGCATATTAGTGTGTTGGTACTGTGACAATGCTATGTATTAGGGTAGGTGTACTATGACAGTGCGGCATATTAGGGGTGGGTGTACTGTGACTGTGCGGCACATTTGAGTACCCCCACCCCTAAAATACTGCACTGTCACAGTACACTCACCCTAATATGCTGCACTATCACGGTACACCCACCCTAATATACTGCACTGTCACAGTACACCC
>NW_025191772.1:2395-3579 GCF_004010195.1 Chiloscyllium plagiosum
GGCATATTAGGGTGGGGGTACTGTGACTATGCAGTATTTTAGGGGTGGGGGTACTGTGACATTGCGGCATATTTTGGTGTGGGTACTGTGACAGTGCTATGTATTAGGGTAGGTGTACTGTGACAGTGCAGTATATAGGTTGGGTGTACTGTGACAGTGCGGTATATTAGGGGAGGGTCGACTGTGACAGTGCGGCATATTAGGGTGGGTGTACTGTGACATTGCAGTATATTAGGGTGGGTGTACTGTGACAGTGCGGCATATTAGGGTGGTTGTACTGTGACAGTGCAGTATATTAGGGTGGGTGTACTGTGACAGTGCGGTATATTAGGGTGGGTGTACTGTCACAGTGCGGTATATTAGGGTGGGTGTACTGTCACAGTGCGGTATGGGTGTACTGTGACAGTGCAGTATATTAGGGTGGGTGTACTGTGACAGGGCGGTATATTAGGGTGGGTGTACTGTGACAGTGCGGTACATTAGGATAGGTGTACTGTGACAGTGTGGCATATTAGGGTGGGGGTACTGTGACAGTGCGGTATATTAGGGGTGGGTGTACTGTGACAGTGAGGCATATCAGGGGTGAGTGTACTGTGACAGTGCGGCATATTAGGGGTGGGAGTACTGTGACAGTGCTGTATATTAGTGTGGTTGTACTGTGACAGTGCAGTATATGAGGGTGGGTGTACTGTGACAGTGCGTATATTAGTTGTGGGTGTACTGTGACAGTGCAGTATATTAGGGGTGGGTGTACTCTGACAGTGCGGCATATTAGGGTAGGTGTACTGTGACAGTGCTGTATATTAGGGTGGGTGTACTGTGACAGTGCTGTATATTAGGGATGGGAGTACCGTGACAGTGCGGTATATTTTGGGTGGGTGTATCGTGACTGTGCGGTATATTAGGGGTGGGTGTACCGTGACAGTGCGGTATATTTGGGTGGGTGTACCGTGACAGTGCGGCATATTTGGGTGGGTGTACTATGACAGTGCGGCATATTTGGGTGGGTGTACTATGACAGTGCGGCATATTAGAGTGAGTGTACTGTGTCAGTGCGGTATATTAGGGTGGGTGTACTATGACAGTGCGGTACATTAGAGTGTGTGCTGTGACAGTGCGGCGCATTAAGGTGGGTGTACTGTCACAGTGCGGTATATTAGGGGTGGGTGTACTGTGACAGTGCG
>NW_025191773.1:0-3579 GCF_004010195.1 Chiloscyllium plagiosum
CAGGTCCAGCAGCCCCTCTGAGGGGGAAAAAAAATATTGTAAGTTCAAAGTCTCATGACCATTTGTCCGTTCAGACGAAGAGTTAGTGAACTTGAAATGTAACATTATTTTCACTTCACTGATGCCCTCAGAATTGCTGAGTTTCTCCAGCACCTGCAGTTTATTTTTTTTATATAGATCCTATGATTTGACTTGGGGAGCAAGAGGCAGCAACTGTGATCAACGAGGATAAAACTCCCCAACCATGGAAAACACAGTTCTTTTCCTTTGCAAAACACGACTGTAAATAAGAAATGCAATTAAGCTAAGTGCAAGTGTCATACCACCGGCCTTGTCTCAAACTTGCTACTCACCTTTGAGGACTAATCTGTCAGAATTGTGTTTTCTCACTTCCTTTGAGATCACAGTCCACAAATGTCCCAGTTCCTGGGCCAGGCCCGCTTACCATATTGCAGTGGGGTGGGGAGATTTGTGTCAGCCTGAAGTTTTTGTTAAGAGCAACATTGCAGGTTGAAGTTGACAGTTTTGACTAGTATTAAGTCATCAAACTTGGAGAAAATCCTTCCGAATGTATTGATTAACTGGATTGAGCCTGTTTACATGCAGCCCTGTTAGCAGTGCTGTCATATTCTAAGTTAACAATCACACAACACCAGGTTATCGTCCATCAGTTTTAATTGGAAGCACACTAACTTTCGGAGCACCACTCCTTCATCAGGTGATTGTGGAAGACACAATTCTAAGGCACAGAATTCATAGCAAAAATTTACATTGTGATGCAACTGAAATTATGCATTAAAAAAATCACAAAACCTGTTTTTAAAAGTTGTATTCCTGACAGTGGCCCACCCAATCACTCATTGTATTAATCACTGCACAGTCTCAACAAAGGAAGGAAACTGGATCGACCACATTACATCTACCAATGCACTGGAACGTACAACCACAAAGTCAGTCCTTTTGACTCCCTGGGTTTGAATGTGCTCTGTGTAAATCCTGCCCCATGACTCTATCAGGGAGAGCTGCACATACGCCCCTCTGAACCTTGCCCCCTACAAAGCTGGCAGCCGCGCGCGTGTCCAGTGAGTCGTTGCCCCGAATAAACATGGCGGAGCTCACTCGGGCGGGATCGCTCGATGAGACATTTTCCCCTTTGCTACAAAAACGAGACTGTAAGTTTCAAATTTGTGTTTTCCGATGTACACCAAATGTATGTAAAACCTCTCAGCCCATACCAACACCATTACCCTCCCGCTTCCTGCTGTTTATTTCTTTCCTTACCGACAGCCCTCTAGCCACACGTCCTGAACACACGCGCCGATGGCGTGGATAATCACGTGGTATAGTCTAGTCCCACCCCTCATTTACTCTGATTGGTTGGAGGACCAGGTCTTCCAGCTCTGCCCCTGTCTTTCCATTGGTCCGCTGCTGACATCAATCACTCGGGGCCCATTGTTGGTTGGAGCATGTGCACTGCTTTCTGCTGCTGTTCATAACTTACGAGAGGGGCCAATGTTAAAAATCACACAACCACCTGATGAAAAAGGAGCAAAACTAGTGCTTCCAAATAGACTTGTTGGACTCTAAAGTGGTGTTCACTAAATTATAATTTTGTCCATCCTAATCCAAAACCAGCACCTGCAAGTCACGAGTGAGGGAGGAATGCATAATATAAGAACAAAAGAACTAGGAACAGGAGAATGCCTTTCTGCCCTTCGAGCCTTCTCTGCTATTCAACAAGATCATTTCGTGGACGCAGAACCATTTACCCGCGTTCTCACCACATCCCTTAATTGATTATTTCTTTTTAAATAAAAATCTACCTTAGCTTTAAAAACGTTCATTGAACTAGCATCAACTACTTTCCTGTGCAATTAATTCCATAGTGGTTAAGAAGTTCCTTCTCAATTTAGTGCTAAATTTGCTGCCTCTAATCTTGAGATGATGCCATGTTGTCCTCGCTTCACCTGCCAGTGGAAACATTCTCACTACTTTTGTTTTATCCATTCCATACATTATTTTATGTTTCCATTCTTCTGAATTACAATGAATATAATCCTGTGGGGTATAGGTAAAACAGTGTTTTACTGTCCTCCTGCGAACATTGAACAGTGAAATTGAGTACAAACTTCAGCATATAATTGTGGGATTTAGGTAAATAATTACTAACTTTAGTATATAATTGTGGATAATTGAGTAACTTTAGTGCATAATTATTCTAGCAAATAATTTCTTCCATCATGATAGTTTAAATAATTTACAATTTCAGCAAAAGAGCTGAGATAGCTGAAGCGCATAAACTAGGCAAGAAAAGACATATTGTTAAAATGTATATTCAGGAATGGAATGTACCTATGAACAATGGAAGATGTTACAAGCAACAGATAAAGTGAAAAGAACATCAAGATCGAGGTTTAGCAAAATCTCCCTTATGTCAGCACTTAAAGAGGGGAGGGTCGCCTGCTTGGATAAGGGGCAAGTAATAATGGCAGAGCACACCTGGGTAGTGGCAGAACGCAATAAGGGAGATTGATAGGTATGAAGACCTATGAGGTAAACGGGGAATACCGAAAATTAAAACTGTATACATTGTAAAGCAATCCCTGAATGTGTGTGCCCACTGGTAATCCCTTCTTGCAAGAAGGTTCCAATAAAATTCGCTGGTTCAGATTTTGACTCAGACTGAAATTTATTATACTGTGAGTTTTATTTCTCACAATTCCAATCTACTCAGTCTCTGTTAAGCCAACCGCCTCAACTCCGGAATCAACCTAGTTTACCTCCTCTGCACGCCCTCCAGAGCCAGTACGTCCTCTCTCACGTAAGGAGATAAAAACTGCATGCAGTACTCCAGATGTGACCTCACCCAACACAGCTGGAACACAATCTTTACATTTAAACACAATCCCTACAGCAATGAAGGACAAAATTCCATTTGCCTTCTGAATGGATCGTTGTACCTGGTGACCAACCCTCATGCAGAAGGATACCCTGGTGCCTCTGCATAGCAAATGGTGCAACTTTTTAAAAGTCAAGTAATAATCTCTTTTGTAATGTTACTCCAAACAAACAGTATGACTTTACATTTATGAACATTGTATTCCATTTGCCAGACCATTGCCCACTCACTCAATGTATCTATGTTCCTCTACAAAGTTTCACAGTCCTCCGCGCACTTTGTTCTGCTACTCATCTTAGTCTCATATGCAAAATTTGACACCCTACAGGTGGTCCTCAACTCCAAATTATCTGTATCAATTGTAAATATTTGCAGTCTCAACACTGATCCCAGAAGCACACAACCAGTCACTGATTGCCAGCCAGAATAATACTCATTTGTCCCCACACTTTGCTTCCTTTTATTCAACCAATCTTCTATCCATGCTAATACTCTACCCCTAACACCATGCACCCTTATATCATGCAACAGCGTCTTGCACAGCACCTTGTTGAAGGCCTTTTGGAAATCCAGGTATCCACATCCACTGATGCTCGTAATGTCTTCACATAATTCTGAAATATTTGTCAAACATGACCTGCCCTTCGTGAACCCATGCTGTGTCCGTCCAACGGGACAAT
>NW_025191774.1:0-3580 GCF_004010195.1 Chiloscyllium plagiosum
GAATCCACTGAAATGGGGTTAACACCCATCCACCTTTCTCTCTGTCTGTCCTTCTTGTGTTTAAAGCCGATGGTCATGTTGGTGTGTGCTTCTCTTTGTGTGTCTCTGTGCTTTTGTGTCTGTGCGTTTATTTCATACTGCACTATGACACACTCTATACTGGAGGGACATTTGAATGATGGAATTAATTACCAAACCAATTAAAGGTTCAGTTTCTCCTTCTTTCGTTCAAAATGGTACAATGCTGCCCTCTGGTGGCATCCCCGCGCTACTACACAAGCGGAAGCATATTTTTAAGGGGGAATTATCAAAGTCTGTGAATCTGTCAGGTTGCACAATGGTTTCATTCTTCAAACGATGTCTTTGGGGAGAGGGAGCAGTTGTTTTGTTCTGATCCACGTTGCCCCTGAGATATCAGTGGGAGGATAGGAACAAACCCAGGCTTGTCTGCTCCCCTAACTTTTGCATTCTTTCCTCACTGAACAATTCAACGTGTGGAGTACAAAACATAACAAATTGCAGAGCCTCATTCCTGATGAAGGGTTTATGCCCGAAATGTCGACTCTCCTCCTCCTCGAATGCTGACTGACCGGTTGTGCTTTTTCAGCACCACACTCTTTGACTTTCCAGCATCTGCGGCCCTCACTTACGACACATTGTAGAATTCACGACAGGGTTTATCAAGTCTTCTTACAAAACGGTTCACTCAGAACTGCCTGGATGCAGTTGCAATTATGCAGGCATAGATGCAGTGGATCTGGGTGGATGCAGTGTACACCATTAAATGTGTAAATTGTCAGGAATACAGCTCAAAGATAAATCATTTCCACATTGCATGGGGAAAACGCACTTTTCTGAACATGTGGATCTTTCATTCTAAGGGAAAACGTAGTACAATGCCAATCTATTCCTCACTAGAATGTTTTTTGTGTGTGTCTATGTCTGATTTTGAGCATGTCTGTGGCTGTGTAGTGTTTAGTAGCCTCTCCGGAACCGCAGTGGATACGTTCCAGGACCTACCCCAGAATCCCGAAACGACAGATCGGAGCAAATTTTAATGGGAGAGGTACCTTCCCGATAATCTCCTGGTCCCATGTTCCCTATGGTATGTTCGGTGCAGGGTAACTGAAACCACGGAAAATGGTTCCACGAATACAAGGGTCAACTTTGAGGTGTCTGTGTGGTATCAATATGTTTGAGTAAGCGTGGTGTTTTTTGTTGGTGTGCTCGTGTGGTGTGTTTTGGCCTTTAATGCTACTATACGTTATTCCCTCTCTTTCTACCTTGTTGTCTGTTGTAGCTTCATTCTCCCACCCGTCTCTTTCCATCCGCTCTTCCTCTCTCTGTCCTCTCTCTATATCTCTCACTGTCTCGTTCTTGGTCTGTCTCCCTTCTTTCTTCCCTTTCTCTCCTGCTCTCACCCTCTCTCTACCTCTGTCCCTCTTCCAATGTCTCCCTTTTTCTTTCTCATTCTCTCTGTCGATCTATCCTTTTCTCACTCTGTCTCACACTCTCTGTCCCTCAATATACCCCTCTCCAATCCTTCTCCCTCTCTGTGTTTCACTCTCTCTCTCCCACATTATCACTGTCTCTCTAAATGTCTCTCCTCCGAGCATCTTCCCGTTTCTTCTATGCACTGTCTCTGTCTGTCTGTCACTCTCTTCCCTCCTTCTCTCTCACACGCTCACTCTCCTTTCCTCCCTCCCCTTCTCTCTTTATCTATGGCTGTATTCCTGTCTCTCTCTCTCACACAAATATTCTCTTCCCTGCCTCCTACCCTGTCTGTCTTTCTCTCGCTCTCAAACCCTCTCCATCACCTCCATCTTTTCTCTAACTCCCACATTCTCGCCCACACAGCCGTCCTTCTATGTCTCTTTCTGTAGTTCCCTCTCTCTTGCTCAGTCTCTCAGTCGCCCTTTCTCCGCCCACTTCCTTTCTCTCTCTCTCCCCAGGGATGAATTCACGGCGATGTCAGTGCAGACAGTGTCAAAAAGTTTGCCCACACAATCGGGATGCAGGGAATCCCGCAATAACAGGACCATAGGAGATCAGATCGAACTCCCAAAATCCCATTAGGGCATTAGGTGTCAGCCTACAGCTCACGGTGCGCAGTGGTTGAAGAAAGTTGTCAAACAATTGTGTGGAATTTAGATGAGTTGCGGTTTGTGGGCAGAGAAATAGCACTTGGAGCTTAATGCGGGCAACTGTGAGGTGCTGCTTCCGTTTATTGGTGGGTGAATTGAGCACAAGTGCCAGGGAGTCAAGTTGCAGCTTTGTTTAGTTCGCACTTCGAATGTTGCATTCAATTCTCGTCACCACATTACAGGAAAGATGTCCAGTCTTTCAAGAGGTTGCTGAGAGGTTTACGGTTATGCTGCCTCCATTGGAGGTCATGGGTTACTAGGAGAGGCTAGACAATCTGTGTTTTCTTGCTCTGGAGAGGCGGAGGTTGAGGGGAGACGTGGGGTCATGGGTTACTAGGAGAGGCTGGACAATCTGTGTTTTCTTGCTCTGGAGCGGCGGAGGTTGAGGGGAGACGTGGTGGAAGTCTTTAAAATACTGAACTGCATAGATAAGGTTGACAGGTGGAATCTATTTCCCACATTTGAAATTACTAATAAGACGAAGCATGAGTTCAAGATGAGAAGGGGAATGTTGAATGGAGATGTGAGGCGGATATTTTCTTTGCACGGAGAATGTTAGGTGCCTGAAACGAACCTGTGCAGTTCTGGAAGGAGATACTAACGAGAGGTTTAAGGCTGTTTTCGAACTGCACAAGGATATGCAAGGGATGCAGGGAAATGAATGTTGGGCAGGAGAATGAATTAGTTTAATTTGGCGTCATAATATAAGCACACCACAGTTGCCCGAATGTCGTTTGTCAGTGCTGCGCTGATATATGTTCTATGACCTTGGGCAGGTCATCATGAGTCATAACCTTCCCATTGTGCTCTTGCAAGGGGGTGGCCGGACGAAACTTCTTTTTATTCATTCACTGGATGAGTGAATTACTTCCATGTGCTGTTATTTCTTAGCCATCTCTAATTGCCTAGACGTGAATTAAGAGATTTTGTTGTGGGACGGGAGTTCTATGTACGCAAGGCCAAGTAGAGATGGCAGTTTCTCTCCCTGAAGTCCATTATTGAACCAGATGGGCATTTCCATCCACCAACAATGGTTCCGTTCGATTCTTATATCCAGAATTTTCCAAAAACTAAATTGAAATTCCAACATATGGCCTTAGAAAAAATGGAATGCCTTTCAGAACGGAGTGGAAGAGAAAGTTCTTCAGCCGCAGAGTGGTGAATTTGGAATTTGTTGCCATAGAAGGCTGTGGAGGCCACGATATTGTGTATACTTAAGGCAGAGATAGACAGGTTCTTGATTTTAAAGTGTACCCAAGCTGCCACAGCGAAGGTGGGAGAATGGGGTTCAGAAACTTGCCAGGTAAGACCGAAAGGCAGAGCAGACTCGATGGAACGAATGATCTAATTTCCGATCCTTTGTCTTATGATCATAACTGGAACCTAGTTCCGAAGAACGTTATCTTGGTCTGGATTAACAGTTCAGTGAGAATTGT
>NW_025191775.1:0-3580 GCF_004010195.1 Chiloscyllium plagiosum
GTGGGTTATATATGCAATGAGAATGAGGTTTATCTGTAATGTGGGTTATATATGCAGTGAGAGTGGGATATACCTGTAACGTGGGTTTTATCTACAGTGAGAGTGGGGTATATCTATAATGTGGGTTATATCTGCAGTGAGAGTGGATATTATCTGTAATGTGGATTATATCTGCAGTGAGAGTGGGCAATATCGGTAATGTGGATTATATCTGCAGTGAGAGTGTATATTATCTGTAATGTGGGTGAAATCTGCAGTGAGAGTAGATATTATCTGTAATGTGGGTTATATCTGCAGTGAGAGTGGGCGATAACTGTGATGTGGATTATATCTGCGGTGAGGGTGGGGATTATCTGTAATGTGTGTTATATCTGCAGTGAGAGTGTATATTATCTGTAATGTGGGTTATATCTGCAGTGAGAGTAGATATTATCTGTAATGTGGGTTATATCTGCAGGAAGAGTGGGCAATATCTGCAATGTGGATAATATCTGCAGTGAGGGTGGGGTTTATCGAAAATGTGGGATATATCTGCAGTCAGATTGGGGTATACCTGTAATGTGGGTTTTATCTGCAGTGAGAGTGGGGTATATCTGTAATGTGGGCTATATCTGCAGTGAAAGTGGGGTTTATCTGTAATGTGGGCTATATCTACAGTGAGAGTGGTGTTTATCTTTAATGTGGGTTATATATGCAGTGAGAGTGGAGTTTATATTTAATGTGGGTTATATATGGAGTGAGAGTGGGATATATCTGTAACGTGGGTTATATCTGCAGTAAGAGTCAGGTTTATCTGTAATGTGGGTTTTATATGCAGTGAGGGTGGGGTATATCTGTAGTGTGGGTTTTACCTGCAGTGAGAGTGGGGTATATCAGTAATGTGGGTTTTATCTGCAGTGAGAGTGCGCTATATCTGTAATGTGGGCTATATCTGCAGTGAGAGTGGGGTTTATCTGTATTGTGGGTTATATCTGCAGAGAGAATGGGGTATATCTGTAATGTGGGTTATATCTGCAGTGAGAGTGGGATATATCTGTGATGTGGGCTATATCTGCAGTGAGAGTGGGTTTATCTGTAATGTGGGCTATATCTGCAGTGAGGGTGGGGTTTATCTGTAATGTGGGTTATATCTGCAGTAAGAGTCAGGTATATCTGTAAAGTGGGTTATATCTTCAGTGAGAGTGGGGTATATCTGTAATGTGGGTTATATCATCAGTGAGAGTGGGGTATATCTGTCATGTGGGTTATACCTGCAGTGAGAGTGGTGTATATTTGTAATGTGGGTTTTATCAGCAGTGAGAGTAGAGTATATCTGTAATGTGGGTTATATCTGCAGTGAGAGTGGGGTTTTTCTCTAATGAGGGGTACATCTGCAGTGAGTGTGGGGTAAATCTATAATGTGGGTTATTCTGCAGTGAGGGTGGGGTATATCTGTATTGTGGGTTTTATCTGCAGTGAGAGTAGAGTATATCTGTAATGTGGGTTATATCTGCCGTGAGAATGGATATTATCTGTAATGTGGGTTATACCTGCAGTGAGAATGGAGTTTATATTTAATGTGGGTGATATATTCAGTGAGAGTGGGGTATATCTGTAACGTGGGTTATATCTGCAGTGAGAGTGCGGTATATCTGTAATGTGGGTTATATCTGCAGTGAGAGTGGATATTATCTGTATTGTGGGGTATATCTGCAGTGAGAGGGGGGTTTATCTCTAATGTGGGGTATATCTGCAGTGAATGTGGGTTATATCTATAATGTGGGTTATATCTGCAGTGAGGTTGAGTTATATCTGTAATGTGGGTTTTATCTGCAGTGAGAGTAGAGTATATATGTAATGTGGGTTATATCTGCAGTGAGAGTGGGGTTTATCTCTAATGAGGGGTATATCTGCAGTGAGTGTGGGTTATATCTATAATGTGGGTTATATCTGCAGTGAGGGTGAGGCATATCTGTAATATGGGTTTTATCTGCAGTGAGAGTAGAGTATATCTGTAATGTGGCTCATATCTGCAGTGTGAGTGGGGTTTATCTCAAATGTTGGGGTATATCTGCAGTGAGTGTGGGGTATTTCTGTAATGTGGGTTTCATCTGCAGTGGGAGTAGAGTATATCTGTAATGTGGGTTATATCAGCAGTGAGAGTGGACATTATCTGTAATGGGGGTTATAGCTGCAGTGAGAGTGGGGTTTATCTGTAATGTGGGTTATATCTGCAGAGAGAGTGGGGTATATCTGTAATGTCGGTTATATCTGCAGTGAGAGTGAGGTATATCTGTAATGTGGGCTATATCTGCAGTGAGAGTGGGGTTTATCTGTAATGTGGGTTATATCTGCAGTGAGAGTGGGGTATATCTGTAATGTGGTTATATCTGCAGTGAGAGTAGAGTATATATGTAATGTGGGTTATATCTGCAGAGAGAGTGGGGTAGAGCTGTAATGTGGGTTATATCTGCATCTAGAGTGGGGTATATCTAATGTGGGCTATATCTGCAGTGAGAGTGGGATTTATCTGTAATGTGGGTTCTATCTGCAGAGAGAGTGGGTATATCTGTAATGTGGGTTATATCTGCAGTGAGAGTGGGGTATATCTGTAATGTGGGCTATATCTGCAGTGAGAGTGGGGTATATCTGTAAAGTGGGTTATATCTGCAGTGAGAGTGGGATATATCTGTAATATGGGTTTTATTTGCACTGAGAGTGGGGTACATCTGTAATGTGGGTTTTATCTGCAGTGAGAATGGGGTCTATCTGTAATGTGGGTTATATATGCAGTTAGAGTGGGATATATCTGTCATGTGGGTTATATCTGCAGTGAGAGTGGGGTATATCTGTAATGTGGGTTATATATGCAGTGAGAGTGGGGTATATCCATATTGTGGGTTTTATCTGCAGTGAGAGTGGATATTATCTGTCATGTGGGTTATATCTGCAGTGAGAGTGGGCGATATCTGTAATGTGTATTATATCTGCAGTGAGGGTGGGGATTATCTGTAATGTGGGTTTTATCTGCAGTGAGAGTGGGCTATATTTGTAATGTATGCTATATCTGCAGTGAGAGTGGGGTTTATCTGTAATGTGGGTTATATCTGCAGAGAGAATGGGGAATATCTGTAATGTGGGTTATATCTGCAGTGAGAGTGGGGTATATCTGTGATGTGGGCTATATCTGCAGTGAGCGTGGGTTTAACTGTAATGTGGGTTATATCTGCAGTGAGAGTGGGGTATATCTGTAATGTGTTTATATCTGCAGTGAGTGTGGGGTATATCTGTAATGTGGGCTATATCTGCAGTGACTGTGAGCTTTATCAGTAATGTGGGTTATATCTGCAGTGAGAATGGGGTATATCTGTAAAGTGGGTTATATCTTCAGTGAGAGTGGGGTATATCTGTAATGTGGGTTATATCTGCAGCCAGAGTGGGGTATATCTGTAATGTGTATTATATCTGCAGTGAGGGTGGGGATTATCGGTAATGTGGGTTATATCAGCAGTGAGAGTGGGGTATACCTGTAATGTGGGTTTTATCTGCAGTGAGAGTGGGCTATATCTGTAATGTATGCTATATCTGCAGTGAGAGTGGG
>NW_025191776.1:0-3580 GCF_004010195.1 Chiloscyllium plagiosum
TGTTAGCACCTCTCCGAATTCTACAGGATCCACACTCAGCGTCCCACTTCTGTCTTTGATTGGCCTATTCCTACCCTCATCATCCTTTTATTCCTCACATATCTATAGAAAGCTTTAGGGTTCTCCTTATTCTATTTGCTAAACACTGCTTATGTCCTCTCTTCATTCTTCTTTACTCTCTCGTTAAATCCTTGCAACATGATCTGTAACTGTCCATCGCCTCATCGGAACCATCTTGCCTCATCAACATATAAGCCTCCTCCTTCTTCTTAGCAAGAGATGCAATTTCTGTAGTTAAACCCCAGTTACCTTATCACTTCCTCCCTGCCTGACAGGGACAGACCTATCAAGGACACGCAATATCTGTTCCTTAAACCAGCTCCACATTTCCATTGTCTACATCCCCTGCATTTTGCTACCACATTCTTGACCAATTGCATTATAATTGCCCTTGTCCCATCGATACCTCTAGACATGCGGCATGTACGTATCCCTTTCCATCGCTAAACTAAACGTAACTGAATTATGGTCACTCTCTCCGCAGTACTCACCTCCAATTAAGTCAAACACCTGGCCTGGATCATTACCAAGCTCCAGATCCAGTGTAGCCTCCCCTCTTGTCGGCCCTCCTGTGTGTCAAAAAACCCTCCTGCACACTTTGCACAAAATCTGATCCATCTGACGTACTAGGGTTATAGCATTTCCAGTCAATGTTGGGGAAGTTAAAGTCCCGCATAATGACCACCCTGTTACTTTCACTCCTACCCAGAATAATTTTGCTAATCCTCTCTTCCACAGCTTTGGAACTCTGCGGAGGCCAATAATAAAACTCCAGGCAGTGTGACCTCTCCTCTCCTGTTTCTAACCTCAGCCCACATTACTTCAGTAGACGAGTCCTCATCAAACGTTGTCTCAGCCACCGTTACTGTCCTTCACTAACAACGCCACGCCTTCTTCTCTTTTACCGTGTTGCCTGTTTTTAATGAAAGATCTCAACCCTGGAACCTGCAAAATCCATTCCTCACCCTGCTCTATCCATGTCTCCGAAATGGCGATACCATCAAAGCCCCAAGTACCTATCAATGCTGAAAGCTCACCTACCTTATTTCGGAAACTTCAGGCGTTGAAGTAGACACACTTCAAACAAGGTTGCTGTCTGCCAGCACAATACTGTGACCTTGAAGTCCTGTCCCTGTCCTTCCTACTCTCATCCTCCTATGCATTGCCACTACGCCTCCCGTTCCCATCCCTCTGCTGAGCTAGTTTAATCCCACACAAATAGCAGTAGAAAATTCCCACCCAGGACATTAGTACCCCTCTGGTTCAAGTGAAGACCATCCTCTTCGTACAAGTCCCACCTTCCTCAGAATGCACCCCAATTATCCAAGAACCTGAAACCCTCCCTCCTGCACCATCCTTGTTGCCACAAGTTCAGCTGTTATCTCTCTCTCTATTCCTTGCCTCGCTATCTCGTGACATGGGCAGCAAACCAGAGATAACAACTCTGTTTGTTCTAGTTCTCATCTTCCACCGTAGCTCCCTGAAATCCTGCCTTACATCCCTATCCCTCTTTCAGACTATGTCGTTGGTACCTACATGGACAACAACTTGACGCTGGTCACCCTTTCCCTTCAGGACCCCAAAGATATGATCCGTGACATCATGGACCCTGGCACCTGGGAGGCAACACACCAACCGCAAGACTCGTTTGTTCCCAACAAACCTTCTATCTGAGCCTCTAACTATTGAATCCCCAATGACTAACGCTCTCATCCTTTCCCTCCTTCCCTTCTGTGCAACAGGGACAGGCTCTATGCCAGAGATCTGGGCCCTACTGCATACCCCTGGTAAGTCGTCTCCCGCAACAGTATCCAAACCGGTATACTTGCTTTTTGTCAGGGGAACGACCACAGGGGATCCTTCCACTGACTGCTTTTCCCCCTTCGAACAGTCCCCCAGCTTTCATAGTGCCTAAGAGGAACTATCTTCCTATAATTCTTAACGATCACAGCCTCTGCCTCCCGAATGATCCAAAGTTAACCAGCTCCCACTCCAGTTCCCTAACATGGTCTTGCAGGAGTGAGAGTTGGGTGAACTTCCTGCAGATGTACTTGGATGGGACACTAATGGCGTCCCTCACCTCAAACATCATGCAGGAGGAACATTGCTCTCCTTGCACTGCCACCCCTGTTAATCCCCTTATCACAAAGTTAAAAAGAAGAGACGCTTATCTGATATGTCCTTGGCCATTAAGATTAGAGGCGTTGGTTGGGTGGGTGGCCATCAAAAGGTAGGGTCTCGGGTTGAGAAAACACTGACTCATAAAGCTGGATGGAAATAAAAATAAGAAGTCCCTCCTTTACCAGAAACTTCGCTCTCTGACTTCAAATTTAAAAGGACAAATCAATGACTCACCGCTCACGGCAGGGCCCTGGTGCAAGCCCCCGCCCTTCGAGATGCTGCTGCAACTGAAAAACAGAAATGGAGGATTACCACGCTCGTGGTAAGTTTTTAAAGTTTCTAATCAGTGACTCACCGCTCCCGGTGATTTGTTAACATTATCACTAACAAATACTGATTCCTACGTTTTGCAATCAATTTAGACATTGGTAAAATATTCCACCAATGAAGGAATAGGTATTAAAGGTGTGAATTTTATTACTGCTTATTGCTTTCCAATTATCTGATGTGCATGACATATCTGGCAAATTCAGCTACATCCTCTTGCAGTCCAGGTCAAAACAAACGACTTCATCATTTAGTTTCAGTTTTCTCTTCTTCTCTGATCCCCAGTAGTAGTTCATGTGTCATTCGCAACACCTTTATTCTATAAACCACTGTTAGTACAACTTGATGAATTTCTGCCCATTTCTCAACTGCCTGGATGTGATGGTTTTATCTCCACACTAAGACATCATTTTTAAAAAAAAATGACGTTCAGGGATATATTCGGATATTTTGTGTATGATTTTGTATACACTTGCTTTAAATGTTCATCTTTCTACCATAAGTAAGTTTAGATATCTGAGCTAAAGATGTCTGCTGTATCATCTATCTACTCTTGGTTTGTCTCAACCAACTGATCAAACAGGGTCTCTGCTCATTCCACTTCAACTTTCCATCGGTACTGTTTGACTTCTCCTCTAACAACTGGTGACGTTGTGACCTAGTTAGCAAACGATCAGGAAAGGTCCCAGAATATGTGTTCAGCAATCGTTCAGTTGCCTGAAGTTCCACTGACTTTTCAACCAAAGTAAGCAGCACTCCTCCCTCTGAATCTGCTATCTCGATAGCAAAGACAAATTGGAGCTGTCAGTTTGTCCAGAAATCGTACCGCGACTTTTTCATTCTTCACTGGACACTCTAACTTGGTTTTAAATGATTGAGTACTTCTTCTCTCACCTCAAATCCCTATTGCCAGTACCTTTTCTGGCAATATATCTTAAAGGTACATACCTCATCATCTTTCAACATCACAGATTGAGAGGATCCTATATCTATTAATTTTGTAACCTCATTACCTACTGTTTCTGGCCTATGTGAGTAAACTTTACTTTTGCAGGTATGTGGTTCAAGAAGT
>NW_025191777.1:0-3580 GCF_004010195.1 Chiloscyllium plagiosum
GACGGGTTGGACCGAAGGGTCTGTTTCCATGTTGGACATCTCTATGACTCTATGACTCTATAATTGAGTGAGACAGGGATCAGTGCTGGGGTCTCAATCATTTACAATGTAACTAATGGAGTGAGATAAGGATCAGTGCTGGGGGCTCACCCCTGCGTGGAAGCTGACCCCTGCACACTAAGATCCAGATCATTGCCAGGGAACACCAGTGTCCTGTACTGATCCCTGGGAAGTGCACTATAAACCTTCCTCCGGTCCGGGGAAATACCCATTAACCATTATGATGTCAGTAACCTTCATTAACAATTAACAAACAGAACAGAAATTGCTGGGGTACAACAGGTCTGGCAGTGTCTGTGGAGAGAAATCAAAATTAACTTTTCTGGTCTGGTGACCCTTTGTCAGAACTGGCATGTTACAGAACTGGTTAATCATTAATCCTTGTCCTATTAACCATCATCTTATCATAACACTCAGTCAATTTTGTATCCATATTACTACTGTCCCTTTCATCACCTGACAGATAAATTTCCTGAAATGCCTGTTGTATAGCACTGTCTGAAACACCTTCTGGAAATCCATATAAACCACACCAACAGTGTTATCCTCATCAAATCATTCTGCTTCCTCTTCAAAGAACTCCAGCAGGTTTGTTAGATACATTTTTCCCTCAACAAATCCATGCTGCCTGTCTGAATCTATCTATATTTTTCCATGTGACTATTAAATCTCTCTGAAATAGTTTTTTGTTTCTCCAAGTTTTCTTGGCTAGTCTGCGATATTTTGGCCTCTCTGAACAATCTCTTTGAACAAGGCGATAAATTTTGCAATTCTCCAGTCCTCTGGCAATCCTCAACCACTCCAACTCCTGGGAGGATTGGAATATTGTGACCTGTGCCTCAGCATTTGCCACTTTCATTTCTTCTGTATTGCTGGATGCACCTCTACTAGTCCTAGTGTCCCATTGGCTTAAGAATAAACAGCTTATCCTGTAACATCTTCATACCAATTTAAAATCCTTCACCATGGTCTCAAGGCTGAGACAGACAGATTTTTCCACAGTGAGGGAATCAAGGGTGATGGGGAAAGGGCGGGAAAGTGATGTTGAGGATGATCAGATCAGTCATGATCTCACTCAATGTTTGTTTCACTTATGTTCTCACCTTCCCACCCAAACCTTCAATATTCCTCCTCACTCTCAGTTGTATTATCTGTCTGACACCTGCCAAAAGCAGACTTTCTCTACTTTATCGCAGTGTCTATCTCCTGGCCATCCAGGGAGCTCCCGATTTGATGGTCCCACCTTTCCTTTTGGAGGGAATATACCTTGACTGTACCTGGACCATCCCCTTCCCATTGTTCAGCTGCTGTTTTTCCCCACCAACATTTTGTTCCATTTGATCAGTCCAGCTCTGCTCCTGTCCCTTTAAAATCCTCTCTCTGTCAGTTGATTCTTCTTCCTCTGGAGTGACCCATGACATTTCCCACCGTTGGCTTGAACCGTTTGATACAATGATCGCTGATCCTAAATTCCTTCTCCTTCACTTGGCCAGCCTCACTTCCAGAAGCCTGCTCTTGCAGAGCCTCCTTCCTTGTTAGACTGGACACACATTGCTGCTGGAATCTCTCCTGGATACAGTCTAGGAAGACTATCCCCTCCCTACCATTTACAACACACTATCCCAGTCTGTATACAGCTAGTTAACATTAACTGTTCAGTGATATTTACACCTCTCTCATTTCCCTGCAGATTTGCTCCTCTTCATCCTCCCCACTTGCTGCTGTTCTATAAACTGTACTGAGCAATGTATCTAAACATTTGTATTCCTTAAGCCAGATGGATTCTGTACCTTTAAACCTCTGTAATGCTGTATTTCCTCAGTATACTTTCCTTTATTAATCAGAGTATTGAGTATAGGAGTTGGGAGGTTATGCTGTGGCTGTGCAGGACATTGGTTCGGCCACCTTTGGAATATTGTGTGCAATTCTGGTCTCCCTCCTATTGGAAGGATGTTATGAAACTTTGAAACAGTTCAGAAAAGATTTGCAAGGACGTTGCCAGGGTTGGAGGGCCTGAACTATAGGGAGAGGCTGAATAGGCTGGCGGTGTTTTCCCTGGAGCGTAGGGGGCTGAAGGATGACCTTAGAGTTTTATAAACCATGAGGGCATGGATAGGTTAAATGGACAAGGTCTTTTCCCTGGGATGAGGAGTCCAGAACAAGAGGGCAGAGGTCTAAGGTGAGAGGGGAAAGATTTAAAAGGGACCTAAGAAGCAACGTTTTCAAAGGGTGGTGCATGTATGGAATGAGCTTGGAATGGTGGAAGTTTTGGAGGCTGGTGCAATTACAGCATTTAAAAGGCATCTGAATGGGTATATGAACAGGAAGGGTTTAGAGCGATATATGCCAAATGCAGGCAAATAGGACTAGATTAATTTAGGGTATCTGGTAAGCATGGATGAGTTGGACTGAAGGGTCTGGTTCTGAGCTGTACATCTTTATTCTTCTGACTCTAACTGCAATACTCTCCTTATCTGAAAAAAAATCTGTTTGCCTTTTGTAGTTTCATGAATACGTTATTCTCCAGGATTTTGAGCACCCAGTTTTACCCTTCTTCTCTATCACCATCACAATGTTATAATTCCACTTTGCAATCTGCAACTGTCACTCCCGAAGCTTATTCCTTCTGTGATGCATTTACCAACGTGCATTCACCTTATACTGAATCCACCAAATACCTTGTTGTTCTCTATTCAGTGCTAGCTAGAATTTCAGGCACCCTGGTCTTCTCTACCCTTCTCTCTTGGTTCCTACAGCCATGTCAAGTTCAGTTTAAAACCCTCACAGTGACATTAACAAAGTGCCCACCAGAAACTCAGTCCCAGGTGGAACTGTCCGGTTGGAGAGGTGCAGTTATTCCCAGCGGCAGTCCTGGTGTTCCAGGAATCTACAGCCTCTCTCCTGCACCATTTTTCCAGGCAGACATTCATCCAGCGACACTTTTTACACACAGATGTGTCTGTGTCAGAAGGAGTGACCCCAGACGCCCACATGTCACATGATAAGCATTCCACTTGGCTGAGCTGTTCCACTGTGCATTAACCTGAAACTCTTAAATCAATTTATTCCCTTCAACTTTAGTCCCTTTTCCTTCCTTTAACTTTTGTTAGCCTTCAACTCATACTATTAATAATGAACTGCCATATTCTCAAATCACCTCCTTCTCCCACGCTTTTACATTCTCACTTTTCCTGCACTAATTTACATATTAGCATTTTACAAATTATTGGAGTTGAAACACAGTCCCCAACAGCAACTGCTCAACAACCAATCAACTTGTGACTTTCCTGCTATTGACTTGATTTTCCCACTTAGCCAAGCAGCTCCAGGGAGGTGCTCGAGGGCAGGTCTCCCTCCACTCTCTCCCTGGAAGGGAAGGGTGTGGATTTGGTTAGATTTCTGACTGACATGGTGGTGGTTTTCTGTGGTCTGATAGAGGACACAGTGATGGGGACATGGGCAGCACTGTGAGATTTACACTTCCAACAATCCCAGATCACCAGGCCATTGATGAAATGAG
>NW_025191778.1:0-1953 GCF_004010195.1 Chiloscyllium plagiosum
GGGTACAGAGGGGCAGCACGGTCAGGGGTAACAATCCAGGGCACAGAGGGACAGCACGGTCAATGGTAACAGTCCTGGGTACAGAGGGGCAGCATTTAAGGTTTTGAGTCCCAGCTACAGAGGGGCAGCATGGTCAGAGGTAACAGTCTCGTGTATAGTGGGGCAGCATCGAGGGATAACAGTGTCGTGTTCAGAGTGACAGCATAGTCAGGGGTAACAGCCCTGGGTACAGAGTGACAGCATAGTCAGGGGTAACAGTCCTGGGTACAGCGGGACAACATTCAGGGATAAAAGTCCCGTGTACAGAGGGGCAGCACGGTCAGGGTAACAGTCCCGGGTACAGAGGGACAGCACGGTCAGGGGTAACAGTCCTGGGTACAGAGGTGCAGCGTGGTCTGGGGTAACAGTCCTTGGTACAGCAGGGCAGCACGGTCAGGGGTAACAGTCCTAGGTACAGAGGGGCAGCATGGTCAGGCGTAGCAGTCCTGGGTGCAGAGGGACAGCATCAAGGGGTAACAGTCTTGGGTAGAGAGGGGCAGCATGGTCAGGCGTAACAGTCCTGGGTACAGAGGAAGAGCATCGAGGGGTAACAATCCTGGGTAGAGAGGGGCAGCACGGTCAGGGGTAACAGTCCCGGGTACAGAGGGGCAGCATGATCAGGGGTAACAGTCCTGGTTACAGAGGGGCAACATTCAGGGGTAACAGGCCCCGGTTATAGGGCAGCACGGTCAGGGGTAACAGTCCCGGGTACAGAGGGACAGCATTCTGGGGTAACAGTCCCGGGTACAGAGCGACAGCACGGTCAGTGGTAACATTCCCGGGTACAGAGGGGCAGCACGGTCAGGGGTAACATTCCCGGGTACAGAGGGGCAGCACGGTCAGGGGTAACAGTCCTAGGTACAAAGGGGCAGCATGGTCAAGCGTAGCAGTCCTGGGTACAGAGGGACAGCATCAAGGGGTAACAATCTTGGGTAGAGAGGTGCAGCATGGTCAGGCGTAACAGTCCTTGGTACAGAGGAACAGCATCGAGGGGTAACAATCCTGGGTAGAGAGGGGCAGCACGGTCATGGGTAACAGTCCCGGGTACAGAGGGGCAGCATGATCAGGGGTAACAGTCCTGGTTACAGAGGGGCAACATTCACGGGTAACAGGCCCCGGTTATAGGGGCAGCACGGTCAGGGGTAACAGTCCCAGGTACAGAGGGATAGCACGATCAGGGGTAACAGTCTCGGGTACAGAGCGACAGCACGGTCAGTGGTAACATTCCCGGGTACAGAGGTGCAGCACGGTCAGGGGTAACAGACTCAGGTACAGAGAAGCAGCATGGTCTGGGGTAACAGTCCCGGGTACAGAGGGGCAGCATTCAGGGGTAACAGTCCCGGTTTCAGAGGGGCAGCACCGTCAGGGGTAACAGTCCCGTGTGCAGACGGGCAGCACGGTCAATGGTAACAGTCCCGAGTACAGAGGCGCAGTATGGTCTATGGTAACAGTCCCGGGTACAGAGGGACAGCACGATCAGGGGTAACAGTCTCGGGTACAGAGGGGCAGCACGGTCAGGGGTAACAGTCCCGGGTACAGAGGGGCAGCATGGTCAGGGGTAACAGTCCTGTGTACAGCAGCGCTGCACGGTCAGGGGTAACAGTCCCGGGTACAGAGGGGCTGCACGGTCAGGGGTAACAGTCCCGGGTACAGAGGGGCTGCAGGGTCAGGGGTAACAGTCCCGGTTACAGAGGGGCAGCACGGTCAGGGGTAACAGTCCCGGTACAGAGGGGCAGCATTTAAGGTCTTGAGTCCCGGCTACAGAGGGGCAGCATGGTCAGAGGTAACAGTCTCGTGTATAGTGGGGCAGCATCGAAGGATAACAGTGTCGAGTTCAGAGTGACAGCATGGTCAGGGGTAACAGTCCTGGGTACAGAGTGACAGCATAGTCAGGGGTAACAGTCCTGGGTACAG
>NW_025191778.1:3026-3580 GCF_004010195.1 Chiloscyllium plagiosum
CAGAGGGGCAGCACGGTCAATGGTAACAGTCCTGGGTACAGAGGGGCAGCACAGTCAGGGGTAACAGTCCTGCGTACAGTGGGGCTGCATGGTCTGGGGTAAAAGTCTTGGGTACAGAGGAGTAGCATTCAGGGGTAACTGTCCCGGGTACAGAGGGACAGCATGGTCAGAGGTAACAGTCCTGGGTACAGAGATGGCAGCACGATCAGGGGTTACAGTCTCGGGTACAGAGGAGCAGCATGGTCTGGGGTAACAGTCCCGGATACAGAGGGGCAGCATTCAGGGGTAACAGTACTGGGTGCAGAGGGGCAGCACGGTCAGGGGTAACAGTCCCGGGTGCAGAGGGGCATCACGGTCAATGGTAACAGTCCCGGGTACAGAGGGGCAGCACGGTCAGGGGTAACAGTCCCAGGTACAGAGGGACTGCACGATCAGGGGTAACAGTCTCGGGTACAGAGCGACAGCACGGTGAGTGGTAACATTCCCGGGTACAGAGGGGCAGCACGGGTCAGGGGTAACAAACTCAGGTACAGAGAAGCAGCATGGTCTGGGGT
>NW_025191779.1:0-3580 GCF_004010195.1 Chiloscyllium plagiosum
GCAAAGGGATACAGACAGGGGGAGGGCAAAGCGTCTAAAATGGGATACAGACAGGGAAGGGCAGAGTATCTGCAATGGGATACAGACAGGGGAGGGCAAAGCGCCTGCAATGGGATACAGACAGGGGAGGGCAGAGCGCCTGCAATGTGATACAGGCAGGGGAGGCAGAGCGAATACAATGGGATACAGACAGGGCAAGGGCAACGTGTGTGCAATGGGATACAGACAGGGGAAAGGCAAAACGTCGGCAATGGGATAGAGAAAGGATAGGGCAGATCATCTGCAATGGGATACAGACAGGGGGAGGGGAGAGCGTCTGCAATGGGTTACAGACAGAGTAAGGGCAGAGCGTCTGAAATGGGATACAGATAGGAGAATGGCGGAGTGCCTGCAATGGGATACAGACCGGGGAGGGCAGAGCGTCTGCAATGGGATACCGAGAGGAGGAGGGCAGACTGTCTGCAATGGGATACAGACAGGGGGAGGGCACAGCGTCTGCAATGGGATACAGATGGGTGAGGGTAGAGCGTCTGCAATGGGATACAGAGAGGTGGAGGGCAGAGTCTCTGCAATGGGATGCAGGGGCGGGGGGCAGAGCATCTGCAATAGGGTACAGAGAAGGGGAGGGCAGAGCCTCTGCAATGGGATGCAGACGGTGGGGCAGAGCGTCTGCAATAGGATACAGAGAGGGTGAGGGCAGAGCCTCTGCAATGGGATGCAGATGGTGGGGCAGAGCGTCTGCAGTGGAATACAGGCAGGGGGAGGCACAGCGTCTGCAATGGTATACAGACAGGGGGAGGGCAGAGCATCTGAAATGGGATACAGACGGGGGGGAAGGGAGAGTGTCTGCAATGGTATACAGATGGGGGAGAGGCAGAAGTTTTGCAATGGTATACAGACGGGGAGGGCAGAGTGTCCGCAATGTGACACAGACAGGGGGGAGGGCTGAGAGTCTGCAAAGGGATACAGACAGGCGGAGGGCAAAGCGTCTGCAATGGGATACAGACAGGGGAGGGCAGAGCGTCTGCAATGGGATACAGGCAGAGGAGGGCAGAGTATCTACAATGGGATACAGGCAGCGGAGGCAGAGCGAATACAATGGGATACAGACAGGACAAGGGCAAAGTGTGTGCAATGGGATACAGACAGGGGGAAGGCAAAACGTATGCAATGGGATAGAGAAAGGGGAGGGCAGATCATCTGCAATGGGATACAGACAGGGGGAGGGGAGAGCGTCTGCAATGGGTTACAGACAGAGGAAGGGCAGAGCGTCTGAAATGGGATACAGACAGGAGAATGGCGGAGTGCCTGCAATGGGATACAGACCGGGGAGGGCAGAGTGTTTGCAATGGGATGCAGAGGGGGGGGAGGAAATACCATCTGCAATGGGTTACAGACAGAGGGAGTGCAGAGCGTCTGCAATGGGTGACAGACAGAGGGAGGGCAGAGCGTCTGCAATGGGATGAAGACAGGGGAGGGCAGAGTGTCTGCAATGGGATACAGATAGGTGGAGGGCAGACCGTCTGCAATGAGATGCAGACAGGGGGAAGGCAGAGCATCTGCAATGGTATACAGATAGGTGGAGGGCAGACCGTCTGCAATGAGATGCAGACAGGGGGAGGCCAGAGCGTCTGCATGGGATACACAGAGTGGGAGGGCAAAGCATCTGCAATAGGATACAGAGAGGGGGAGGGAAGAGCTTCTGCAATGAGATATAGACATGGCGTCTGCAGCAGAATACAGACAGGGGAGGCAGAGCGTCTGCCATGGAATATAGTCAGGGGGAGGGGCAGTGCCTCTACAATGGGACACAGACAGTGAGAGGGAAGAGCGTCTGCAATGGGATATAGAGTGGGGAGTGCAGACCGTCTGAAATGGGTTACAGACAGGGGGAGGGCAGCGTGTCTGCAATGGGATACAGACAGGTGAGGGCAGAGCGTCAGCAATGGGATACCTACAGGGGGAGGGCAGAGCATCTGCAATGAGATACATACAGGGGAGGGCAGCAAGTTTGCAATGGGATACAGACATGGGGGAAGGCATAACGTCTGCAGTGGGATATAGACAGGGGGAAGAAGAGCTTCTGCAATGTGATATCGACAGGAGCAGGCAGAGCATCAACAATGTGATACAGATAGGGGGAGGGCAGAGCGTCTAAAATGGGTTTCAGACAGGGGACGGGCAGCGTGTCGGCAATGGATACAGACAGGTGAGGGCAGAGCGTCTGCAATGGGATACAGACAGGGGGAGGGCTTCACGTCTGCAATGGGATACAGACAGGGGGAGGAAAGAGCGTCTGCAATGGGATGCAGGCATGGGGAGGGCAGAGCGTCTGCAGTGGGAAACAGAGAGGGGTGGGCAGAGTGTCTGCAATGGGATACAGACGGGGGAGGCAGAGCGTCTGCAATGAAATACAGACACGGGGAGGCAGGTCGTCTGCAATGGAATACAGACAGGGGGAGGGGCAGAGCATCTCCACTGGTGTACAGCGAGGGGGTGGGCAGAACGTCTGCAATAGGGAGAGACAGTGCGAGGGAAGAGCGAAAGCAATGGATACAGACACGGGAGGCAGAGCGTCTGCAATGGGATGTGGACAGGGGAGGGCAGAACACCTGCAATGTGATCCGGACAGGGAAGGGCCGAACATCTGCAATTGGACACAGTCAGGGGGAGGGCAGAGCATCTGCAATGGGATGCCGACAAGGGGAGGGCAGAGCGTCTGCAATTGGTTACAGACGGGTGAGATAGAGCGACTGCAATGGGATACTGACAGGTGGAGGGCAGAGCCTCTGCAATGGGATACAGGCAGGGGGAGGGCAGAGTGCCTGCAATGAAATACAGACAGGGAGGGAAGAGCGAAAGCAATGGATATAGACACGGGAGGCAGAGAGTCTGCAATGGGATGCGGATGGGGAGGGCAGCACATCAGCAATAGGACACAGATAGGGGAAGGGCAGAGCGTCTGCAATGGGGAACAGGCAGGGGAAGGGCAGAGCGTCTGCAATGGGATACTGACAGGCGACGGGCAAAGCCTCTACAATTGGATGCAGACAGTGGGAGGGCAGAGTGTTTGTAATGGAACGCAGCCAGGGAGAGGGCAGAGCGTCTGCAATGGGATACAGACGGGGGAGGGCAGAGCGTCTGCAATGGGATACAGATGGGCGGAAGCGATAGTGTCTGCAATTGCATACAGACGGGGAGAGGCAGAAGTTTTGCAAGGGTATACAGACAGGGGACGGTAAGTGTCTGCAATGGGATGTAGACAGGGAGGGCAGAGTGTCTGCAATGAGATACAGAAGGGGAGGGCTGCGCATCTGCAATGGAATACAGACGGGGGAGGGCAGATTGTCTGCAATGGGATACCGAGAGGGGGAGGGCAGAGCGTCTTCAATGGGATATGGACAGGAGTGGGGCAGAGCGACTGCACTGGATTACAGGCAGGAGGAGGCACAGCGTCTGCAATGGGATACAGACGGGGAGGGCAGAGTGTCTGCAATGGGATACAGAGAGGTGGAGGGCAGAGCGTCTGCAATGGGATACAGACAGGGGGAGGGCAGAGTGTCCACAATGTGACAGAGAC
>NW_025191780.1:0-3580 GCF_004010195.1 Chiloscyllium plagiosum
CCCAGATTCCTATCCCTAACCCCCAACCCTGAGCATTGAACCCAATACCCTGCACCCCTATCCCTAACCATTAACCCCTAATCCCGAACCCTTACCTGCCACCCCTGACCCCTGAACCCCGAATCGCTCCAGCTTAGCGGAGCACTTCCCTGGAGATGTGGAGAGCTCCTGATGGGGAAAGAGGAAAGGACACTTACTTAAATCCCAGGTACATGATCTGAAGCCAGATCCACGTCAGTGCCAACATGATGAACATACAAGGGAAGGAGAAACCGAACCAGGTGGCGAAGTTTATAACATTTCCATTGTCTGGGAAGAGGCTGAAAAGAAAGGGACATCAGTATAAAACACCGAGTGATTTTTGTAAACTAAATTGTCACAAATATACTCAACTGATCTCCCCCCGTTCAGAGGGAAGTTTTGGAGCCATAGATCTGAACCTTTGGATTTTCAGTTTGTGTTGAGTGAAATTCACAGCACTCAGTCCCCACCAAAGCTCCAACTGACTTTCCTCAAGCAATCCTCCTTCAGTGATCTCGTTAATTATGCAATCTGGCTCACAGGAACCTTTCTTGGGATATCAGATAGTTGGAGGGGCGGAAGTGCCCACCACTGCCAGGACTGTTTAGCTTTGACACTGCACCAGGCTCCTCAGTCTGTAGCAGGAGAACATTCTGGAATGTGGCTGGTACAAAGTATGACTGCACAGATGGGGCTGGAGACCCCTCAGAGGGCACTCAGTCCAATATGATCCTCACTGAGGCTGGGAGCCTGGCATTCTGAGGAGTTGTCAATAAAGTGTGTTCTTTAATTTATTCATTTGTGGGATGAGTGAATCGCTGGCTGGGCCCAGTATTTATTACCCATCCCTAGGTGCCCCTTGAGAAGGTGGGGGTGAGCTGCCTTCTTGAACCACTGTAGTCCATGTGCTGTGGGCTGCCCTTAGGGGGGGAATTCCAGGATTTTGACCCAGTGACACTGAAAGGACAGCGATATATTTCCAAGTCAGGATGGTGAGGGGCTCGGAGGGGAACTTGCAGGGGGTGGTATTCCCATGTATCTGCTGCCCTTGTCCTTATAGATGGTGAATTATAGATGGTGAATCTTTGGTGAATTTCTGCAGACAACACCAAACTAAAAGTGAGGGGAGGGAGCCATTTAGCCAAGGGTGATGGAGGCACAGTCCTGAGGGGTGCTGTGCTCTCGTTCAGATACTGTCATGGTATCCTCTAATCCACCTGAACAGATCAACAATGCCCTGGCTAATCGACAAAACGAGAGCACAGCACCACTGACAGTGTAGCACTCCTTCACTCAGCACCAGCTCAATCTAGTGTGAGGTTCACTCCTCACCCATTCAGGGGTGAGACTGGGTCAATCTGAGACAGCGGGAGAGAAATTCCACCCAAACATCCCTTTCACACAACAAGACCCAGGATGGACTGCTGACAAAGGAGCCGGCTTGTTGGGGGGAATCTGTTACCACGGCGATGGGGTTTGAATGGGATGTTCGAGGGTAATGGAAAGCTGATGTGTATTTGGAAGGAGAGGGGTGAAGGTCCGCAGTGTTGATCCATTGAAGGTGCCAGAGGTTTGTTTGGAGAATGGAGTCACTGATAGAGAAGAGGATGTTGTGCAAATACTCACCTATCTAACTGTCCCTTCATAATGAGGTTGGGAGTGGTCCCAGTAAGTGTGGCCGTTCCCCCGATGCTCGCTGCATAGCAAACACTCAGGCTCATCCCCTTTGAGAGCTTCAGGTGTTTCTGCAATTGTATCTTTCTCTCTTCCTCCAGGATGGCCTTGTCTTCTGCTACAGGAACCCCTCCATTACCTTCAAAACAACCACAGACAGAATTCCACCTTTACCCAGAACCGAAACACTAAATCTTTTATTGAACTGCTTCTGGACAAAACTGAGTGTGAAACCCTCCCGGGACAGCGACAGCATGGGGTTAGACACAGAATAAAGCTCCCTCTACACTGTCCCCCATCAAATACCCCCAGGGACAGGGACAGCACAGGGTTAGATACAGAGTAAAGCTCCCTCTACACTGTCCCCCATCAAACACTCCCAGGGACAGGGACAGCACGGGGTTAGATACAGAGTAAAGCTCCCTCTACACCGTCCCCATCAAACACTCCCAGGACAGGGACAGCACAGGGTTACATACAGAGTAAAGCTTTCTCTACACTGTCCCCATCAAACACACCCAGGATAGGGACACCACGGGGTTAGATACAGAGTAAAGCTCCCTCTACACTGTCCCTCATCAAACCCTCCCAGGACAGGGACAGCACGGGGTTAGACACAAAGTAAAGCTTCCTCTACACTGTCCCCATCAAACACACCCAGGATAGGGACACCATGGGGTTAGATACAGAGTAAAGCTCTCTCTACATTGTCCCCATCAAACACTCCCAGGACAGGGACAGCACGGGGTTGTCTGTAGTTTGTGGTTGTTGAAGGTGAAGTGGGTGATAAGGCATAAGTCCACTAGCTTGACCATACTGTCCTCACTAAAGAGGAGGAAAACAATAACAAACTGCCATTCCTAGATATTGCAGTAGAGCGAACAGCCAGCATCTACAGGAAAACAACACCCATATGGACCAAATACTGAACTACAGAAGCAAGCATCCCAACACGCACAAACGAAGCTGCATTAGAACATTATTTCAACGAGACGCCACACACTGCAGCACAGAGGAACTACGCGGAGCAGAGAGAAATCACCTATACAGTGTATTCAAAAAGAACAAATACCCAATGAACACAGTCCACTGATTTCTCAGCAACAAATCCAAACAAGCAGACAAAACACGCCCAGAAACCCTAGCCACTCTCCCCTACATCAAAGACATCTCGGAAACGACTGCCAGACTACCCAGACCCCATGGCATCATGGTAGCCCACATACCCACAAACAGACTAAAACAGCAGCTAATGAACTTGTAAGACCGTATACAGACAACAAGCAAAACTAATGTCATTTGCAAATTACCGTGCAAGGACTGTAACAAACACGACATTGGACAAACAGGCAGGAAACTAGCCACCAGGATACATGAACATCAACTAGCCACAAAACAACATGACCCCCCTCTCACTAGTATCCTCACATACAGATAAGGAAGGGCACTACTTTGACTGGGACAACACATCCATCCTAGGACAAGCCAAACAGAGACACACACGAGAATTCCTAGAAGCATGACATTCCAACTGGAACTCTGTCAAGACACATTGACTTGGATCCCATTTACCACTCCCTGAGAAAAAGAACAGGAAATGACATTGCCATAGGAAATGACATCACCACAGGAAATGACATCACCACCCCAAGGAAACCCAAACATATAAATAGAAAGCAGGAAACACCAGCAGTGCTTCATCTGGAAGCTCACTGAAGATGTTACCTAGTATGGTGACGAAAAGTCTGGAAATGAACATTCCAGCTCAGCGAGCAAACCTGCATCCAGCCCTTCAGTGTTTATATTTCAGACAATTCACATCCTGTTACCATCAACTGTACCTCTGAGTCTTCAGAAACCTATCCAATCCCTCTACACCTCCATC
>NW_025191781.1:0-1596 GCF_004010195.1 Chiloscyllium plagiosum
CCAAACGCAGTCACGCACGCACACACACAGCCTTTCGCACACGCAGCCCACTGCCACGGCCATACAGACTACCCAAGAAAGAGCCCCAACACACAGCACCACACGCATGCATCACTTTGACAATAATCGTGCAAACATGCGCTGCTACATTTTGTTTAAGTCTGATGTACCCCTGCCACCAAAAGCCTCCAATTTTCATTCAAGTCCCGACGATGGGTTGGCAAGTATAGCCCCAAGATTACTGACAAAGGTTTGCAATGTTCCCTTGACGGGAAGATTGTCCTGTTAACTGAACAGTACACGAGCATAAGCTGCACAGCTCTCAATGCTGGGCTATAATCTTGTCCCACTTTACAGTGTCTAGTCTGGCGCTGTAAGGTAAATTCAGAATTTGATGTTTAAAATAATTTTGGCTGCTTTGCCAATGTCTTTATTCCTCATTATTATGATTTTCATCCTCCAAGATCTAACCACTACAATTAATCTCACTTCCTGTCCTATTTCCCAAGTTTCCATATGTTCTCAGTTAATTACCTGTCTCATTTTCTGTTTCATGCGTGATACAGCATGGAAATAAACTTCAGTTCCAAACAGTCCATGACGATGAGATATTCTAAATTAACCTCGTCCTATTTACCAGCACTTGGGCTCATATTACTCTCAACCATTCGTATTCATGTGAAGGTGCAGATGCATTTTAAATGATGTATTTATACCAGCCTCCATCACGTCCTTTGGCAGCTTATTCCATCCTCTGCGTGGTAATTTGCCACTGATGACCGATTTCATTCTTTCCCCCTCACTCTAAACGTATGCCCTCTAGTTCTGTATTCCCCCAACCCAGCGAATAGATCTAGTTTATTCGCTCTTTTCCTGCCCCTCATGATTTTATAAACGTCTTTAAGGTCACCTGTCAACCTCCGGCACTTTAGGGAAAGCAATGATCCCCTATTCAGGCTTTCTCTCCAGCTCAACCCTCCAAAGCTGTCAACATTGTTAGAAATCTTTTTCTGAACCCTTCCAAATTTCAAAACATCCTTCCGACAGGAAGGAGACCAGAATCTTCCAAAAGTGACCTAACCCATGTCCCGTAGAACCACAACATGACCTCCCAAATCCGTGCTCTGAATTATAAAGGAAAGCATATCAAATGGCATCTTCACTCTCCAAATCTTCCCATAACAGTACTTTCAATGAACTATGACGCTGCACTCTATTGTCACTTAATTCAGCAACACTCCCCAGCACCTTGCATTACAGTGCATACATCCTGACCTGATTTGTCTTTCCAAAGTGCAGCACCTCATATGTACCTGAATGAATAGGCATCCGTGAATCCTTGGACCGTTGGCACATCTGATCAAGATACCGTTGTACTCTGAGGTAAGCTTCTTCGTTGCCCTCTACCCCTCCAACTTTGGTTCATCTGCAAACATACTAGCTTTACCACCGATTGTCGCATCCATTTATATAATTGAAAAAATTAGTGCACCGATCCTTGTGGCACATCACTGGCTACAGGCCTCCAGTCAGAAAGGCAAGCCTCCACCACCATCCACTGTCTTTTACCTTAGAGTGAATTCTGTATCCAAATGG
>NW_025191781.1:2527-3581 GCF_004010195.1 Chiloscyllium plagiosum
CAGTCAATTATTCCCACTATGTTCGAGTCTCCATGGAAAAAGAAAGGGTGGCCTCTCCGATGAAGGCCGTCCCCTTGATACATGGCACAACTCACCATCCCCTCACCTCTCCCCATCATCAACCAATCATATCAACATATCCCGTGTGTAGTGAGAGTGAAGGGGCAACTGGGAACATAAGGAAGCAGCACTCTTTTGGTGGGAACTGCCATCAGTCTTGTGGCAGGAAGGAGTTGGAAATATTGGAATACGTCCACCTGAACTAATCTGGAACCAGAAGCCAATCGAAAATTTTAAATGAGGTGGTCATGAAGATTTTGATCTCATTAAACCAGGTGAGAAGGTGCGGTGCGTAGGCTTTGGAGATGATTTTAGCGTTTCTGGAAAAAGTGATAGGACAAAGAATATTGGCAATTTCAGGAAACAAACCGTCAGCACAGCAGGTAAGAGGGCAACTATGATAAGAGGAGTGGTAAATGCAGGACTGAGGTTTAATACTTGAACATTCACAGCATACAAATTTTAAATGTCGTTGTCGTGCAGATTGAAATTGTCAGTATGATGTTGTGGGCATCACCGAGATGATACCGTAAAAGAATAAGAGTTGGGAATCAATTGCCAAGTGAACATATCCCATTGAAAGAACAGACAGATAGGCTGCTGGGATAGCGTTGCCGAGAAATAAATAAAAATGAAGTCGATAACAAAGAGCCATACAGCTTCAGAAGGCTCTGTGGATAGAGCTGAGAAAATGCATGGGAATGAAAATAAATCGAAAAAAGGCTACAATGGAAGGTTGTACGTGCCGCCAGGATCGGTAGCGGGGCATGGGATAGAAAATAAATGGACAGATGCAACAGGCATGTAAGAAAGGCAATGTTGCAATAATCGTGGAGATTGAAGTAATCAGGTGGATTGCGACAACCAGTTTGGCCATAGATCCTAAGAAAATGAATTCCCAGACCTTGGATCAGACTTTCTTTTTTATTGCGAAGCTTATACTAAAGCCAACCAGAACGAGAACATAGCACATAGATCTATACTGTACAGGAAC
>NW_025191782.1:0-983 GCF_004010195.1 Chiloscyllium plagiosum
TTGTCAGGGTTAACAAGAGTGGATTTTTTAGCTTTGAGGAATGATCGAGTTGCCCCTTAGTCAGGCTCACATGGTCTTGAACTTTCCATCTATTATCCGAGGGTGACGACTTCTTGGGTGTCCATCGTACCCCAGTCCATGTTAATACATGATCCCATGACGGGCATGGGTCATAGTAAATGGCGTAGATGTAAAGATATACATCATACCCCCTCCAGCTCCCTGTATCTTGGCCACAGTCAATTACTTTGCATAAGTCAAACTGGTATGTTGTACCACACTTTTTATCATGTCTGATGTGTACCCGGCTCCCCACCTCCCTTAAACATTTGTCTGCCTCTTGTCCTGTTGATCTTTTGTTCCTGGGACTTTCTCCCTCGCCTGTGTGTTTGTCCCTCGTGGTTGATACCCCTATTAACAGCAGCATAACACTTATACATAAAATAATAGCAAAAACTCCCAACCACAACAGCCTAGGGTAGTGTGGGCTCCTTAAAGAGATGAACATTATGTCCTTTACACAACTTTCCTATATGTTTTAAACAAAATCTTCTTGTATTCCGGTCCTGTCCTCACTTATGCTCTCCAGAAAACCTTTCCTTGGAGATCTTTAGAACCTCTCCCTCTTTTTCCAGAACCCTCTTCCTGGAAATGTTAAAAGTTTAAGACCCTTCTACTCTTTTACTGTTCTTATTTGTTCTAGAGTTCTCATTGGCGGTTCCGTGGGTGCACACTGACTCCAATGGTACCAGCTTTCTCCTTTCCCCTGTAGTCTGACCGCATGAGATGTCCTCTCCACCACCTTGTGAGGTCCTGAACACCTTGGCTCCGACCACTTCTGTTATCAAACCTGGGGGTAGCACTGGTCTACCATCCGGTGACCTCCAAATCCCTTCTGACTCTGTGGCCCCTCTCTCTCTCCATACTGTCAGTTCATGAGGAGAGGCTTTCTGCTGCTCTTTTATTAACACATTTGCATCGCA
>NW_025191782.1:1986-3581 GCF_004010195.1 Chiloscyllium plagiosum
GCTCCGGTTTCCTCCCACAGTCCAAAAATGTGCAGGTCAGGTGAATTGGCCATGCTAAATTGCCTGTAGTGTTAGGTGCAGGGATAAATGTAGGGGAATGGGTCTGGGTGGGTTGCGCTTCAGCGGGTCGGTGTGGACTTGTTGGGCCGAAGGGCCTGTTTCCACACTGTAAGTAATCTAATCTAATTTACCATGGCCCTCAAAGGGAAAGTGAGCTCCCCATATGATGCAACGAATTGTCTGCTGTATCAGAGCATGTCTTTTACAGTGACTGGTTTGGTATGATGCAGAATGGAGGATCTATGGGACGGAGAACACCTGTTCCTTTAGCGGAAATAACTCTACCCAGAAAAGACACCGTTTGTCTGCAGCATTGCAATTTAGCCCGTGAGACTTTGAAACCGACGTTATACAGGTGAATCAGCAACGACTTTGTAGCTGCCAGACAAGAAACATGGTCGGGTGCCGCCAGAAGAATGTCATCCACATATTGGATCAATACCACCCCCTTTGGGAGCGTCAGGTCCTTCAGCTGCTGTTTCAGTACCTGATTAAACACCCCCAGCGACAAAATGAACCCTTGAGGGACCCTTGTGTAACGTAGTTGTTGGCCTTTGTAGGTGAAAGAGAAAATGTCCCTCAAATGATCAGCTAGGGGCAAACAGAAGAATGCATTGGCCAGATCAATGCACGAGAACCATTTATGGTCAGGGGTCAGCACAGACATCGCAGTGTATGGGTTTGGAACTGGAACTGTTGGAGTAGAGACAACACTATTGATCTGTCTAAGATCATGCGCCATCCCATATTTACCTGTATTCTGCTTCTCTACAGGTAAGATAGGAGTGTTCCAGGCTGACCGGGAGGGTTCTAGCACCCCTGCTGCTAACAATCCTTCAATTGTGTCGGCAATGCCGGCTTCAGCCTCTAGTTTGTGTGAGTATTGTCTCTGCCAAATCAGAGTGTGGTCTATTAAATTGAATGTGATTGGTGTGACGTGTTTGCAGTGACCAACGTCCGTTGGACCTGCTGACCACAAGATATCTGGTAGAGTGTCAAGCATCGCTGCAGCCTGTGGATGGTCTGTTCTTTCCCTGCCGTGAAACCTTTCAATCTGCCTATGTTCCAGCAGTACCTTGTCAGTTGTCCTGTACATAATTCTGTAGGCTTCCTCTGATGGTAAATATTGTAAAACGGGCAGCTGAGTCCAAACCCAATCAGTTAACACCATCAAATGTTTGGACATAGGTCCCAGATCCTTGGCCTGATGTTTAGCATGCATGGCCAATGTGACATGAGGTATAGCTTCTTCAGACATCTCATACCATTCCAACTGTTCTGCAGTTAGTTCAACAACACCCACCACACCTTCTTTCCCTCGCAGAATGCAACTGGAGGAAATATCCCATTGAGTCCCTTCTAGGTGCTGATAGAATGCATGCTGATAGATTTCATTGTCGTCTCTATCATAATATAGGGTAACATGGAGGGGATCTGCAGGAGGAGTATAGGGATGCAGCATCTGAACCCAGGGTTGCCATTGGTTGGATAAAGACTGTAAGCCATTGTTCTGCCTGCTTTTGGGTTCTAGGAAT
>NW_025191783.1:0-1339 GCF_004010195.1 Chiloscyllium plagiosum
GCTGCGCTGTTCCAGCAATAAAGTTTCAACTAACCTACACATCCCTGAACACTATGGTCAATATATCCACTTCACCTTATATGCACAACTTTGATTTGTGGGAGGAAACAGGAACACCCGTTGGGGTCCTACGCGGAAATGGGAGAATGTGTAAATTCCACACAGACAGTTGCTCAAGGCTGGCATAGAGCTCGGGTCTCTGGTTCTGTGAAGCAGGAATGGTAACCACTGGGCCACCGTGCCATCCCTCGTTGCATTAGCCTTCCCCATTCTAGTTCAGGGCTGAATTTCTCATTTATGCACTTTTTACAAGAGGTGTACATATGTGTTAATGTGATGAAAAATCGGAAAAATATGGCAGATTAACTGCAGTATCCCATCAATCCAGCAAATATTCCTCCCCATTCAATAAAATGAAGACTGGATGCCTCTCTTTGCACATTACTCCTGCACTCACCCATCCCTTTCATGTTTGGAAATCTTTATTTCTATTCAGTGCTTTGGCTACCCCATTCTTACGTGGGATTGAATTCCACAGTTTCAGCTGTCTTTGAACGCAGACATTTATTCTCATCTCAATGCATAGGCCTGACTGTACCTTATAATGTGGCCCCCTGTTTTAGACCTAACAGCCAGGGGAAATTATCATCCCTGCTTCCAATCTGTCTCACCCTATCACAGTATTATATGCGTCCGTATATTTTTCAAAACCCCATGGACGACAAAACGTGTCGACCCAATCTCTGCTCACACAACCAGCCTGTCAGCCAAGACATCAATCTGGTCATCCTTCTCTGCATTGCTGGAGATTTGTCCTTGATTAGGGACAGAAACCAAAACTGCACAATATTCGAGATGAGGTCTCAGCAAGGGCCTGTGTCGCTGCAGTAAGACCCAAATCCTCGGCAAATGAAGGTCGACCCACCATTTCCTTTCCTAACTGCATTCTGTTCCTACATTATTAATTTCAGTCACTGGTTTACAAGGAGGTCTAGATCCTTTTCAATGTTACTGCTGCCCACTCAGTCGAGCTACGTATATTGGTCAGTGTGCCAGTGCCATTCGCTGTATTAATTGTGGCTTCAGAACTCACTGCCCTGCATGGACCTCGGAGGTTTGCACCGAAGGAAACATGAAAAATGAACGCAAGTCGCTTTCCGTAGTATTTTTATTCCTGCCAATCCCTTTTCAAATAGTAGGTTGCCGTTCAATTCATCCAAGCAGAACACAAAACCTCCCCATAGGGAGACGGTAACAGAGAGAGGCAGGTGCAAATGTGCTGGAAGAGTTGACAGAGATGTGAGGTGTGGAGGCTCTGTTGGAGTGTCCACAGATAGGA
>NW_025191783.1:2050-3581 GCF_004010195.1 Chiloscyllium plagiosum
AAAGTGGTAGCAGGAGATGGCAGGGTTGTAGGGGCTGAAAGGAGCTTAGATATATAGGGAGGGTTGCAAAAGCTGGAGGTAAGAGAAATAAGAAGAACTGAAGGAACTGGAGGATGTTACAGAGACCGGGATGGCTGTCGGGTCTGGTGGAAGTTTAAGAGATAGGGAGGGATGTAGGTTCTGGAAGAAGTTACAGAGATAGTGAGGGATGCAGTGACTAGGATTTTACAGAGGCAGGAAAACGAGTAGGTGCTGGAGGAGGTTACAGCGACTGGGTGGGCTGTGGTGCGGGAGGAGGTTACACAGTTGCTGACGGCCTTAGGGTCTGGAGGAGATCAGAGAGATAGGAAGGAGCTCAACTTTGGAAGATAGGGAGGGATGTAGGGCTGGAGATTAGAAAACTAGGGAGTGTGTAGGAGCGAGAAGAGGTTACAGTGATAGTGAGGGGGTTATGGCCTGAAGTAGGTGTGGGTAGTAGGGAGGGATGTCGGAGAAAGTAAAGAGTTTAAAGGCTGGAGGAGGTAATAGAGGTAGGGAAGGGTGCAGGGCCTGGAGGAGATTACAGAAATAGCGACGACTTTAGCGTTTGGAGGTGGTTGTATAGATGGGAGTGTTGAATAGTTTGGAGAAAGTTCGAGAGTCAAGTAAGACAGTAGCACAATGGTAAGAGAATTCCGGAAGGGTCTAAATGTTGGACGAATTTACAATTATATGTAGGACTGTGCTAGCTGATGAAGATTATGGAGATGCGGTTGCTTACTGAGACTTAGATGGATGTAGCAGCTGATGGCGATTGCAGAGAAAGATACAGATGGACCGGCAGATAGTTTAAGAGCAGAATTCCACAATGGCTTAACAGAGAATAACTTATAGAAATCTGCACAACGGACAAGTGACTGTGAGTAACTGAAGGACCGTCCAATAAAACAGACTCATATAGTCAGTGTCAAACAGCACAGGAGAGGCACTTCGATTGTCAGTGAAAAAAAATACAAGCCCTGAAGACCCTCCAAAATCCTCCTTCCTGCACCCAGGGGCTACTGTCAAAAGTGGGAGAGCTGTCAGAAAGACTATTAAAATAACAATGTGACACAGCAAACCTTCATGGTGTTTTATCAAACATGACTCAGAAAACTCCTTCTCACTCCCCTCCTTCAACCTCATGGTGTCATATGAAACACTGACAATGACGCCTCCTGCTGAATCCCCTGCTGAGTCACATGGTGTCAGATCAAATACAGACACGGAAATCTCCTGCTGACTCCCCTCCGTCACCCGCATGGCGTCTGATCTAACATTGACAAGGAAAACCTCTTCTGATTACCCTCCCTCAGCCTCATAGTATCAGATCAAACAATGAGACCGAAACATCCTGTTGACTGCTTTCTCTCACCCTCAAAATTCATATGAAACAATGACACGCAAACCTCCTGCTGACGCACCTCCTTCATCTGATGGATCAAATGTCGCTTCACATTGTCCGATACTTGGATGAAGCACTGAGAGTGACAATGCTGGAGAATGTATACTG
>NW_025191784.1:0-3581 GCF_004010195.1 Chiloscyllium plagiosum
CTCTGAGAGTCTGTGACACACTGTGACACTCTCTGACATTCTCTGAAACACACTGTGACACTCTGTGACAGACTGTGACACAATGTGACACTCTCTGACACTCTCAGAAACACACCGTGATGCTCTCTGACACAGGCAGAGACCACTGTGACATTCTCTGACACTCTCCAACACACTGTAATGCTCTCTGAGACACACTGTGACACTCTCTGACATTCTCCAACACACAGTGACACTCTCTGAGACACGCTGTGACAGTCTCTGTGACATACTGTGACACTTTCTCGCACTCTGTGACACTCTCTGACAGTTGGTGACACACTGTGACACTCTCTGCCACCGACTGTGACCTGTTCTGACTCTATCTGGCTCTCTGAGACACACTGTGACAGTCACTGAGACACACTGTGACACTCTCTGACTCTCTATGAAAATCTCTGAGACACACTGTGACACTCTCTGACTCTCTCTGAAACACACTGTGGCTCTCGCTGACAGATTGTGGCACTTTATGTCTCTCCCTGAATCTCTGACACACACGGTGACACTCTGACTTCTCTGAAACTGTCTGTGCCACTCTGTGACACTGTCTGAGACACACTGTGACACTCACTGAGACACACTGTGAAACTCTGTGACTCTATCTGCCACACTGGAACACACTATGTCACTCTCTGCCCCTCTCTGAGAGGCACTGTGACACACTCTGACAGACTGTGACACTCTCTGGGACACACTGAGAAACTTTCTGACAAATTGTGACACTCTCTGACAGACGGTGACATTTTCTGAGACACTGTGATACTCTCTGAGACACACTGTGACATTTTTTGATGCTCTCTCACACTCTCTGAGACACACTGTGTCATTCTCTGACTCTCTCTGAGACACACTGTGACGCTCTCTGACACTCTCTGAGAAACACTGTGACACTCTCTAACACACTGTGACCCTCTCTGAGCCACATGCTGTCAATCTGACACTTTCTGACACTCTCTGAGACACAGTATGACACACTGTGTCACTTTCTGTCCCTCTCTGACACACTTTGAAATACAATGTAACATTCTCTGACAGACTGTCACAATGTGAGACTCTCTGAGACAAACTGTGACTCTTTCTGACTCTCTCTGACTCTCTGAGACAAACTGTCATCATCTCTTAGACACACTGTGACACAGTGTGACACTCTCTGACAGACTGTATCACACTGAGACACTCTCAAAGACAGATTGTGACACTTTCTGACTCTCTCTCTCTGATTCTATGAGACACACTGTGACACTCACTGAGACACAATCTAACACTTTCTGACTCTCCCCAACTCTCTGAGACACACTGTGACACTCACTGAGACACACTGTGACACTCTCTGACTCTCTGACGCACACTGTGACACTCTCTAACAGACTGTGACACACTGAATCACTCTCTGTGAGACTCTGACAGACTGTGACACTCTCTGAGACACACTGTGACACTCTCTGACATTCTCTGAAACACTCTGTGACACTCTCTGACAGACGGTGACACACTGTGACACTCTGAGACCGACTGTGACACTTTCTGACACTACCTGACGCTCTGAGACACACTGACACTCACTAAGACACACTGTGACAGTCTCTGACTCTCTCCGAAACTCTCTTAGACACACTGTGACACTCTCTGACTCTCTCTGACACTCTCTCAGACACACTGTAACATTCTCTGACTCTCTCTGACACTTTGAGATGCACTGTGACACTCTCTGATCCTATCTGACAATCTCGGAGACACACTGTGACACTCTCTGACTCTCTCTGAAACTCTCTGTGGCACTCGCTGACACTGTTTGAGACACACTGTGACACTCTCTGGCACTTTCTTCAACACACTGCGACACTCTCTGATCCTATCTGACACTCTCTGAGACAGATTGTGACACTTCCTGACTCTCTCCGACTATCTGAGACACACTGAAACACTCTCTTAGACAGTTTGCGACACTTTTTTGACACTCTGACACTCTGTGATGCACACTGACACTCTCTGACAGACTGTGAAATACTGAGACACTCTCAAAGACACTGCGACACTTTATGACTCTCTGACTCACTCTGACATATACTGTAAACTTCTCTGACAGACTGTGACACACGGTGCCACTCACTGAGACACTCTCGGACAGACTGTGACACTCTCTGACTCTCCCTGAGACTATTTTAGACACACTCTGGCACTCTCTGAGGCAGACTGTGACACTTTCTGACTCACTCTGACTCACTGAGACACGCTGTGACATCACTGAGACACGCTGTGACACTCACTGAGATACACTGTGACACTCTCTGACTCTCTGAGACTATCTTAGACATACTGTGACACTCTCTGACTCTCTCTGAGGCACACTTTGACATTATCTGACACACTGTGACACTCTCTGAGACAGACTGTGATACTTTCTGACTCTCTTTCTCTCTGAGACGCCCTGTGAAACTCACTGAGGCACTCTGTGACACTCTCTGACAGACTGTGACACACTGTGATACTCTCTGAGACAGATTGTGACACGTTCTGACTCTCTTCGACACACTGTAACACACTGTGACATTCTCTCACAGACTGTGACACGCTCTGAGCCAAAAGCTGACACTCTCTGAAAATCTCTGAGGCAAGGTATGACACACTCTGACAATTTCTGACTCTGTCTGAGACACTCTGCAATACACTGTAAGATTTTCTGACAGATTGTGTCACACTGTGACCCTCTCTGAGAAAAACTGTGACACTTTCTGACTCTCTCTAACACTCTGAGACACACTGTGAAACTCTCTTAGACTCACTGTGACCCTCTGTGACACTCTCTGAAAGACTGTGACACACTGAGACACTCTCAAAGACAGACTGTGACACTTTTGGACTCTCTGAGACTCTCTGAGGCACACTGTGATACTCTGACAGACTGTGACACACTGAGACACTCTCAAACATAGACTGTGACACTTTCTGACACTCTCTGGCTCACTCTGTAATATACTGTAGCCCTGTCTGACAGTCTGTGACACTCTCTGAGATAGACTGTGACACTGTCTGACTCTCTCTGACTCTCTGAGATACGCTGTGACACTCAATGAGACACACTGTGACACTCTGACAGGCTGAGACACTCTCTGACTCTCTCTGAGACTATCTTAGACACACTGAGACACTCTCTGACTCTCTCTGAGGCACAGTTTGACACTATCTGACACACTGACACTCTCTGAGACAGACTGTGACACTTTCTGACTCTCTCTGTCTCTCTGAAACGCACTGTGAAACTTACTGTGACACTCTGTGACACTCTCTGACATTCTGTGACACACTGTGATACTCTCTCTGAGACAGATTGTGACACGTTCTGACTCTCTCTGACTCTCTGAGAAACACTGTGAAACTCACTGAGGCACAATGTGACATTCTCTAACAGACTGTGACACTCTCTGACTCTCTCTGACAAACTCATAGACACAATGTGACACTCTCTGATTCTCTCTGACACTCTCTGAGAGACTGTGACACACTGTGACACTCTCTGAGAGACTGTGACACACTGACAC
>NW_025191785.1:0-3582 GCF_004010195.1 Chiloscyllium plagiosum
ACATTACAGTCCGGTGAAGAGGGTTCATGTTACAGCCCAGTGCAGAGGGTTTACAATACAGCCCAGTAAAGAGGGTTCACGTTACAATATGGTAAAGAGGGTTGACATAACCGCCTGGTAAAGAGGGTTCACTTTACAGTCCAGAAAAGAAGGTTCACGTTACAGCCCAGTAAAGAGGGTTCACATTACAGCTCGGTAAAGAGGGTTCACGTTACAGTCCGGTAAAGAGAGTTCAAGTTACAGCCCGGTAAAGAGGGTTCACGTTACAGTCCAGTAAAGAGGGTTCCTGTTACAGCCCAGTAAAGTGGGTTGGTGTTACAGTCCAGTAAAGAGGGTTCACATTACAGTCCGGTAAAGAGGGTTCACATTACAGTACTATAAAGAGGGTTTACGTTACAGTCTGGCAAAGAGGGTTCACGTTATGGCCCGGTAAAGAGGTTTTACATTACAGCCTGGTAAAGAGGGTTTACGTTACAGTCCGGTAAATAGGGTTCACGTTACAGTCAGGGAAAGAGAGTTCACGTTGCAATCCGGGAAAGATGATTCATGTTACAGTCCAGTAAACAGGATTCACATTAAAAACCAGTGAAGAGGGTTCACGTTACAGTCCAGTAAAGAGGGTTTACATTACAGCCCAGTAAAGAGGGTTGATGTTACAGTCCAGTAAAAAGGGTTCACATTACACTCCAGCAAAGAGGGTTCATGTTACAGTCTGGTAAAGAAGGCTTATATTACAGTCCGGTGAAGAGGGTTCACGTTACAGCCCAGTAAAGATTAGATTACATTACAGTGTGGAAATAGGCCCTTCGGCCCAACAAGTCCACACTGACCCGCCAAAGCGCAACCCACCCATACCCCTATATTTACCCCTTACCTAATACTACGGGCAATTTAGCATGGCCAATTCACCATACCTGCACATCTTTGGACTGTGGGAGGAAACCAGAGCACCCGGAGGAAACCCACGCAGCCATGGAGAGAACGTGCAAAGCCCACACAGTCAGTCGCCTGAGGCGGGAATTGAACCCGGGTCTCCGGCACTGTGAGGCAGCAGTGCTAACCACTGTGCCACCGTGCCACCCACAAAGAGGGTTTACAATCCAGTCCAGTAAAGAGGGTTCACGTTACAATATGGTAAAGAGGGTTCACATTACAGCTCGGTAAAGAGGGTTCACGTTACAGTCCAGCAAAGAAAGTTCAAGTTACAGTCCAGTAAAGTGGGTTGATGTTACAGTCCAGTAAAGAGGGTTCACATTACAGTATGATAAAGAGGGTTTACGTTACAGTCCGGTAAAGAGGATTCATGTTACAGTCCAGTAAACAGGGTTCACATTACAAACCAGTAAAGAGGGTTCACGTTACAGTCTGGTAAAGATGGTTTACGTTACAGTTCAGCAAAGGGGATTTCCATTACAGTCCGGTAAAGAGGGTTCACATGACAGTCCAGTAAAAAGGGTTGATGTTACAACCCTGTAAAGAGGGTTTGCGTCACAGCCCAGTAAAGAGGACTCACATTACAGTCTGGTAAAGAGGGTTCACATTACAGCGCGTTAAAGAGGGTTCCCGTTAAAGTCTGGTAAAGAAGGTTCATGTTACAGTCCGGTAAGGAGGGTTCACGTTACAGTCAGGGAAAGAGAGTTCACATTTCAATCCGGTAAAGAGGATTCATGTACAGTCCAGTAAACAGGGTTCACATTACAGACCAGTAAAGAGGGTTCATGTTACAGTCCAGTAAAGAGGGTTGATGTTACTGTCCAGTAAAGAGGGTTCACATTACAGTCCGGCAAAAAGGGTTCACGTTACAGTCTGGTAAAGAAGGCTTACATTATAGTCTGGTGAAGAGGGTTCACATTACAGCCCAGTAAAGAGGGTTTACAATACAGTCCATTAAAGAGGGTTCACATTACAATATGGTAAAGAGGGTTCACATAACTGCTCGGTAAAGAGGGTTCACTTTATAGTCCAGTAAAGAAGCTTCACTTTACAGCCCAGTAAAGAGGATTCACGTTACTGTCCAGTAAAGAGGGTTCACATTACCGTATGATAAAGAGGATTCACGTTACAGCTCGGTAAAGAGGGTTCACGTTACAGTCCAGTAAAGAGAGTTCATGTTACAGCCCTGTAAAGAGGTTTCACATTTCAGTCCAGTAAAGAGGGTTCACATGACAGTCCAGTAAAGAGGGTTTACATTACAGTCCGGTAAAGACGGTTCATGTTGCAGTCCGGTAAAGAGGGTTTATGTTACAGTCTGGTAAAGAGGATTCATGTTAGAGTCCAGTAAAGAGGATGTATGTTTCAGTCTGGTAAAGAGGGTTCACATTACAGCCCGGTAAAGAGAGTTCAGGTTACAGACCAGTAAAGACGGTTCACGTTATGGCCCGGTAAAGAGAGTTCACGCTACAATCCGGTAAAGAGGGTTCACATTACAATCCGGTAAAGAGGGTTCACGTTACAGTCCAGTAAAGAGGGTTCACATGACAGCCCAGTAAAAAGGGTTGATGTTACAATCCTGTAAAGAAGGTTCACGTTACAGCCCGGTAAAGAGGATTTACTTTACAGTCCAGTAAAGAGGGTTGATGTTACAGTCCAGTAAAGAGGGTTCACATTTCAGTCCAGTAACGAGGGTTCACATGACAGTCCAGTAAAGAGAGTTCATGTTACAGCCTTGTAAAGAGGTTTCACGTTACAGTCCAGTAAAGAGGGTTGATATTACAGTCTGGTAAAGAGGGTTCACATTTCAGTCCAGTAAAGAGGGTTGATGTTACAGTCTGGTAAAGAGGGTTCACATTTCAGTCCAGTAAAGAGGGTTCACATGACAGTCCAGTAAAGAGGGTTTACATTACAGTCCGGTAAAGAGGGTTCATGTTGCAGTCCGGTAAAGAGGGTTTATGTTACAGTCTGGTAATGAGGATTCATGTTAGAGTCCAGTAAAGAGGATGTATGTTTCAGTCTGGTAAAGAGGGTTCACATGACAGCCCAGTAAAAAGGGTTGATGTTACAATCCTGTAAAGAAGGTTCACGTTACAGCCCGGTAAAGAGGGTTTACTTTACAGTCCAGTAAAGAGGGTTCAAGTTACAGCCCAGTAAAGAGGGTTCACAGTACAGCCTAGTAAAGAGGACTCACATTACAGTCAGGGAAAGAGAGTTCATGTTACAATCCGGTGAAGAGGATTCATGTTACAGTCCAGTAAACAGAGTTCACATTACAAGCTAGTAAGAAGGTTCACGTTACAGCCCGGTAAAGAGGGTTGATGTTACAATCCAGTAAAAAGGGTTCACGTTACAGTCTGGCAAAAAGGGTTCACGTTACAGTCTGGTAAAGAAGGCTTACATTACAGTCCGGTGAAGAGGGTTCATGTTACAATATGGTAAAGAGGGTTCACGTTACAATATGGTAAAGAGGGTTCACATAACTGCTCGGTAAAGAGGATTCATGTACAGTCCAGAAAAGAAGGTTCACATTACAGACCAGTAAAGAGGTTTCATGTTATAGTCCAGTAAAGAGGGTTGATGTTACTGTCCAGTAAAGAGGGTTCACATTACAGTTCGGCAAAGAGGGTTCACGTTACAGTCTGGTAAAGA
>NW_025191786.1:0-3582 GCF_004010195.1 Chiloscyllium plagiosum
TCTACTCAAACTTTTCTGCCTTTTCCCGATATCATTTGGCTCAGTATTCGATCCCTCCATCAACAGGAAACGCTTCTTTCAGCCTATCCGATCCGTATCCCTGATTGATTTGTACATCTCAGTCATGTCTTCCCCAATCTCCGCTGCTCGGCGACAAACAACCCCAGTCTGTCCTCATAACTGAAACTCTTCAGCCAGACAATACCCCAGTGAATCTTGCACTGTTCCCAGTACGATCACATCCATGCTATAATGTGAAATGTAGAACTGCACACAGTACTCGAGCTAGAGCCAAATAAACTTTTTTTATTCTGTTACTGTATGAGCGCATCGCTGGCTCTACAGCATATTTTGCTATTTCTAAGTACACAACAGGCACTGAGTCTCAACTATATTGCAGTGAGTCTGCAGTCATATGGAGGCCCGACCAGATAAAAATGCCAGATTCCTTCTTTAAAGGACGTCAGTGAAACTGATGTTTTTTTTTTTCAACAATTGACCATGGATTTATGGGATTTATTAGATTCGTAATTCCAGATATTTACTGAATCCCAATTCTACCACCTAGCATGGTCGGAGTCAAACACAAGTCCCTGGTGTCTGAATTAACAGTCCAGTGGTAAGAGCGCTCAGCCATTGCAGAAAACCGATCAAACTGATTTTTTCCAATGGTGTTGCTTTTCCCCGATACTGTCCTGTGTCATTTTCCTGAGCTTGACCCTCCAATAATCTCTTGTCCATCTCAGTAAAATTGCTACATGAGTATTGATCTCACAACAGCGGTAACCAAATGGATCAACTGGTCTGCAGGTCCCGATCGTGGGGTTGGCGCACGTTCACCCACAGCAGCACGGACGGAACGGTATCAATGTGAGAGTCAGTGTTTGATTCTGCAGTGCCTTAATAAAATAGGAAATGACTCCACAAAAGAGCAGCGCTCCGAAAGCTAGTGCTTCAATTAAACATGCAAGGCTATAACCTGGTGTTGTGTGATTATTAACTTTGTACACCATAGTCCAACACCGGCATCCCCAAATTAATGACATGGCGGTGTTGAACGGAAAGTCGGGTTAATGATGGGAGGAGGGGAGAAGTCTCTGAGAACGGGTGGATTTGAATGCTGACATATGAAACACCGAGTTATGAGCGAGCAGAATTTGAAGGAAAAAGATCATTGCCTTGGACAAAATTACCATGTTCAAACAACTTATACCTTTGTCTGCTTCACAAAAACTGGGGCGGACAGAGAAACTACTGCCGTGACTCGGATTCGGACCGAGGTTTCTGCGGCCACAACGCATAGTACTAACCACTATACGATCGCGGCATCCCACTTATCAGCACACTACACGGGCGCTATAAGTACAGTAACATAGAGTATCAGTGTTTAGCGAACAGTGACAGATATGTGGGAACTCAGAATGGGCTGACCGTTTAACATCGGGGCCTGCAGAGGCTGTGGTGATCCCATCATTAATATGCTGATGCTGAGATAAATAGATTTCTCCAAAACATCAAAGACTCCGGGGACAGTGCAGGTTTTGTTGAAATGTATGCTCCAATAGCAATGCAGTTTAACATCGGCTACTTCACCAGTTTTCCCCCCACAAGGCAGCAACCACTGCTGCCACAGAGTCCCAGTTCCCAGCCCCAGAATCAGCGGAATTGACTGGTGCAGTCACAAAGATCCAACTGGAAATCGGGATGGGAATGAGGTCGCAGAGATACTCGATGGCTCCAGTGACACAACCGGAAAATGCACGGTACTTCTATGACGGTTTAGAGGCGTAAGCAGTTCCGTGGTTGCGAGTGCTCCTGGTTGCTCCTGGTCAAAGGCGGGGCAGAAGGGAAATTTGTTCCCGTTTATAATGACATAGCGATCTACTGAGCATCTTGCTGAGACAGCTGAGTGCCACAACTGGAGCGTGGCTGGCTGGTTTGAAGTTTGATTTTGCTTCACTATCATCCACTTCCCTGGAATGAATTGTTTTCACCATTTTTATTTCCAATTGTTTAATATCTCTCTGTAGTCTGCGGCTGTCTTCCTCATGGTTAATTGCATGACTAACTTGTATGATCTGCACACTGCTGAATAACGATCATTACAAGTAAATATGAATCATTGATCTATATGAGAAAAGAGTGGAACACACAGCTGACATGCTGCGTAGGTTTGCAGGCGACGTCAGCATTGTAGACAGTGAGGAAGATTATCTAAGTTTCAAAAGGATATTAATCCAATGAGTCGTTGGACTGAAAAATGTAACATGGAGTTCAATCTGGATAAATGGAAGGTATTGCATTTTGGTACAACAAAAAGCGTAGGGCTTTGCAGAGTGTTGGAGAACACGGAAGCTAGGAATGCAGGTACATAATTCTTTGTAGTTTGCATCACCGACAGACAAGGTGGTCAAAGGTATTTAACATACTTCCCTTCATTGCTCAGTCCTTTGTGTATAGGAGTCGGGACGTTATGTTCAAGGTTTGCAGGACATTGATGAGGCCTCTTCTGGAATATGATGTCCAGTTCTGTTAGCCCAGTTGTACGAATGATGTTATTCAGCTGGAGCAGGTTCGAAAGGCTGGATAGGCTGAGACTATTTTCAGATTCCCGATCGGGAACAGGTAAGGCAGTATGCGAGGAGCAGGGAATCATTTTTTCGCGCAAGTGTCGTTCATCAGGCTCTTCCCTGAAACGTCGATTCTCCTGCTCCTCAGATGTTGCCTGACCTGCTGTGCTTTCCCAGCACAACACGATCGACTCTAAGCCCTCATCTACAGTTCTCACTTTCTCCTAGTTGAGACTGGTTTCACTCGAGGTTAGGGGTTTGAGCGGCGACCTGACAGAAATTTATGAATTCTTGAGAGGCAAGTTAGAGTTAACGATAGCTGGCTTTTCCCAGGAGGGGGATTTTAAGACGAGAGGGCATATGTTTGAGATGAAGAGAGAGAGAGTTAATAAAAAAAAGACATGTGAGGCTTTTTTTTTAGAGAATGTGTTTTACGTGTGCAATTAACTTGCTGAGGAAGTGATGGATGAGGGCACATTTGCAACATTTAAAGAATAATTCGATCCAAACATGAATGGGAAAGTGGGATTTTTACAATAAATTTAGTCATGCCTAGTACATCAGTTATTTCCAAGAGGACAGTTAAGAGTCAACCACAACATTATCCATCTGGAGTATCCTGTGGGACAGAGCAGAGGAATATGACAGTTTGCTTCCCGAAGTGGCATGAGTGAATCAGATGGGATTTTCCACACAACTGATTCAGGTCATCACCAGACTCTTCAATTCCAGGTGCTTATTGAATTCAAACTCCACTATCTGTCATGCCAGGACCTGAACCCTTTGTCCCCAAAATATTACTTGGGTTTTTGGATCAACAACACAGAAGTAAAACTACAAGAGCATTTTCACCGCTGAGCGGGTACAGGAGGAGGCAGATGGGAGTAGATTAGTTTGTTCAGCATGGATTGGTTGGACTGACGGGCCTGTTTTCATGCTGTATGACTCTACGATATGGAGCAAACAGTTGGTTGGGGTTAACAGCAGCATTGACAGCATAACCGAACACCTG
>NW_025191787.1:0-3582 GCF_004010195.1 Chiloscyllium plagiosum
ACCCACTCTCCCTCCCAGTTCCCTCACCCACTCTCCCTCCCCTTCCTCCCGTCTTATCAACGTCCCTCATCGTTGTAATCATCTCAAGTCATGTTCCTTTCTCAATTTCCCCTGCTCCAAGGAAAACAAAGAGACCTTGGAGTGCAGGTTCATAGCTCCTTGAAAGTGGAGTCACAGGTCGATAGGATAGTGAAGAAGGCGTTTTCTATGCTTTCCTTTATTGGTCAGAGTATTGGATACAGGAGTTGGGAGGTCATGTTGCGGCTGTACAGGACATTGGTTAGGGCCACTGTTGGAATATTGCGTGCAATTCTGGTCTCCTTCCCATCGGAAAGATGTTGTGAAACTTGAAAGGGCTCAGTAAAGATTTACAAGGATGTTGCCAGGGTCGGAGGGTTTGAGCTACAGGGAGACGCTGAACAGGCTTGCAAGTTTGCTCGGTGAGCTGGAAGGTTTGTTCTCAGATGTTCTGTCACTATGCTGGGTAACATCATCAGTGAATGTCCAGTCAGGCTGAATAGAGTCGTAGATATGTGCAGCACGGAAATAGACCCTTCAGCCTAATTCGTCCGTGCTGACCCAAATATCCCTAACCTAATCTAGTGCCGTTTGCCAGCCCTTGGCCCATATCCCTCTAAACCCTTCCTATTGAAATACCCATCCAGCTGCCTTTTAAATGCTGTCATTGTACCAGCCTCCACCACTTCCTCTGGCAGCTCATTCCACACATGGTCACTTTTAAATCCCTCCCCTCTCTATCCCGTCTAAAGGGTTTACAGGGATATTATAAATAGTCTTTTCCCTCTGGGGTCAGGGAGTCCAGAACTAGAGGGGCATAGGATTAGGGTGAGAGGGGAAAGGGACCTAAGGGGTAACATTTTCACGCAGAGGGTGGTGTGGGTATGGAATGAGCTGCCAGAGGAAGTGGTGGAGGCTGGTACAATGACAGCATTTAAAAGGCATCTGGATGGGGACATGAATAGGGAGGGTTTGGAGGGATATGGGCCGGGTGCTGGCAGGTGGGACTAGATTGGGTTGGGGATATCTGGGTCGGCATGGACGGGTTGGACCGAAGGGTCTGTTTCCGTATCGTACGTCTCTACAATGCTGGGAGTGAATGTGTTGTCGTTAGATTTCCAGAAGGCATTGAATAAAGTGGCACATCAAAGGTTATTGCAGGAAGTGAGCGTTCCCGGGAATCTTTCTTGATCCCATGCAGTCACTCTGAGTGGAGCCCGGAAGCCTGACTGCGGACATCTGCTATGCGTAACCACTTTCGGCCATCTTATGTCGGCTAAAAAGCCCCAGGCGGCCATTTTGTCTTGGACTGCTGCGACGGGGTAATGCGTTGGCACAGGCTGATGATTAGCCGACTGGCCGGAAAAACCGGGGCCGCGGGTCTTTCTCACACTGGGCAAGCGTGTCACGTGTGGGATTTGCCTCATGGGTCATGTTCGCAGCGGGCACCGAACAACCCGAAGGGATGGCGGCGAAACGACGTCACAAAGGCGGGGACAAATCAGGAGCCGCAAGAGGAGTTTGGTAGCCACCGGGAGGCCGGGGATCCGGAACAAACACGGGGGGAAGGCTGGAGTAACTCGGAAGGGGGGGAACGTTGCAGGACTGTGGAGCTTAGGCCACAATCAGGTGAACGGCGTTGAGCATCAGATCAGGCCCAACAGCCTGATGGCTTGGAAAGGGTGGACACTGGGAAATTGTTTCCATTAGGCAGGGACACTAGGACCCACGGGCACAGCCTTAGAATTAGAGGGGGTCAATTTAGAACTGAAATGAGGAGACATTTCTTCAGCCAGAGAGTGGTGGGCCTGTGGAATTCATTGCCACGGAGGCCAGGACATTAAATGTCTTCAAGGCAGAGATTGATAAATTCTTGATCTCCCAAGGAATTATGGGATACGGGGAAGGTGCAGGTAAGTGGCGTTGAAATGCCCCTCGGCCACGATTGAATGGTGGAGTGGACTCGATGGGCCGAATGGCTTTCCTTCCACTCCAATGCCTTATGGTGTAACAGCCTCTTACTCTGAAGTGGTGTGTTCTTGCTCACAGATGGGAAACGTCAGGATCAGGCCAGGGGATTCAAAGGCAGGGGGTGGAAGGGGAAGCAGGACGGTGGGCGTCAACACTCGAGGGTGACCTCTCTCCCACCCCCTTTCGAGGAACAACAGCGACGACTTAACCTCAAAAGTGGACAAAAATATTTATTCGGTACAAAATAAATGCAGAGACAGTTACTTCTATGTGTGTTCATAGCGTGTGGGGATTGGTAGAGTGGTGATGCACATCGCGGTGGCCATTTTGACTCACAACTTTGAGCGCCAAGAGCTGTCTGGAGCTGCCCTCAGGCCGGCCGTTTCCCACTGCCACACCGGAGGAATGAGTGCATCCATTTCCAATAGTTCCTCCCAGGGAGGGCAGAGCATCAGTGCCGGTGGTCTCCCACACCCTGCTCCGCCTGGGAGCAGCTCTTCCCCGTAGGCTGGCCTCAGCCCTCTCCTGCGAGAGGAATGCGGCCTTGAACCCAGGGGGTCTCTCGGCTCTGGTGTTCCGAGGTTTCATGGCCAGTACTCGGCGGAAGTTCTCCCGGCGTCCCGAAGTCAGTGTATCGTCCCGTTGCCGTTTTCAAAACAGGAAGGAAAGCACAAAGATTAGCCGCCTCACCGCTTGCTTGGTTTACAAAATGGCTGTCGGGGGGGGTGGGTAAATTGCCGACTCTCAAGGTGGCTGTCACATCGAGTCAGCAGCTGACAAAATGGCCGCCGTGGCAAGCCGCCGGTTGGCAAGATGGCCACCACGACCAGCTGGTGGTTGACAAAATGGCCGCCGGTTGGCAAAATGGCCACCATGACCAGCTGGTGGTTGACAAAATGGCCACCGCATCAAGCCGCCGGTTGGCAAAATGGCCACCACGACAGGCTGGTGGTTGACAAAATGGCCGCTACGACAAATTGGCCCCCGACACCTGCCCCCCCTCCAAACCCCGAGTGGCTTTCACCAGGCACATGTCACCAGCTCCCCGAAACGGCCATCGAAAGGGGGAGGTGGAATCAACGCACCAGCAAACCGTCGCCATGAGTAAAATACGGTGGAGGGTGAACAGCAAAAGCGCCCCTCCCCCCACCAAACAAACCCGAGCGGCTGCCCAACCAGAGGCAAAGACATTGCGGGTGAAAGGGTGCGGAGCCTCGAAAGGGGTGTGAGTAGAGGGAAGGGAAGGTGGGCGCAGAGACTAACCTAAAATAATCCTACAGCGTCTAAGGCCTACGCTACCAGGCCCCATCCCCCAGGCAGGGGGAGGGAGGCCGGTCTCGGGAGCAGGCTGGGTGGGGGCGGTTTGGGCCTTGCCCCCTCTCCCCTCAGGTCCGGCAGCGGGCACACACGGCCTCCTTGCTGCCATAACCTTGGCAGTCAGGCCCGATGCACTCGCAGCAGGCATTGTGGAACCAGCGGTACCTGGAGGCCCCCATCGACTGGCAGGAGTGCCGGCACCGGCTGAGGGACATGCAGCTGCCAAAGTAAACCACGGTGCAGGCTGAGGTCTGGTTCCCCACCGGGTAGGCCTCG
>NW_025191788.1:0-1494 GCF_004010195.1 Chiloscyllium plagiosum
ATTCTGTCTCTCAGAATCCTCTCCAAAACTTTGTCCAATGCTGATATAAACTGGGCTGTAATTCTCAGGATTATCCCTATTCCATTTCCTGAACAAGGGAGTAACATTTGCAACCCTCCAATCATCTGACACTATTCCAGTGAAGAGTGAGGACGCAAAGATCATCTCCAAAGGTGCAGTAATCTCTTCGCTCTCTTCCTGTAGTAAGCCAGGGTGGATCCCGTCTCGCCGAAGAGATTTATCTATCCCTATGTTTGTATTGCAATCAGTCTGTACTTCACCTCACCATATCTACTCACTGTCCAACTATCTGATTGACTGCTTTCCCTTTCAGGGCTCTATACAGTGCTGCTTTCCAGAACACATATGGTTCCCTATAAACTGTTAAGCATGGAATGGATAACATGGGAAGGCACCAATGCCTTCCTGATGAAAGGCTGATGCCCAAAGCTTTGACTGTCCTGCTTCTCAAATGTCGCCTGACATGCGGTGCTTTTCCAGCGCCACACTTTTTGACTCTGATCAAAAACATCTGCAGGTCTCACTTTCTCCATTACAAAGGGCTGTCCCCTCTGCACACTGAGCAGGCAATTAATCTGCAGAAACCCGTTGTATCTAGAGCTGGCTGTTCAGTTCTGGAAAGTTGCATTTGATGAATACATTTACTGAAAACGAAATTACTATTCAAAAAATATTCATTCAGTCCCAGAGTTACAGTTTTGGTAGGCAGCTTGATAACGAGCAGTCAATGACTGAAGAACTCCGAGGTACAGAGTATTCCAGGTGATATATTCCAGGGTGGATGTGGTTTCCCTTACTTTTGGGTATATTATCGGACAGATAGATATGATAAGGGAACGAGGTGACACATGGAAATGTGATATTTTTGCCATTACAGATCAGGGCTGAAAACTCAATATTCTGCGATACAAGAAGTATAGACAGTACAGAGAGGGGTAAAGGAGGAGGTGGTGTTGCATTACTAGTTATGGAACATTTGCTGCAGTTCGAAGGGAATTAAATCGAAGCTTAAAGCAGGTACAAACTGAACAGGTCAATGGAGGCAACTACTGTATGTGTAGAGCTAAACTTAAAACGGCAGTAGAAGCGTAAATATGAGGCGTGATAAAATATTAGCGGGTAGTATGAGCGGGTTGAGAGAGATAGGGAGTAGTATATGAATTGGGAGGGGCTGAGAGATATAGGGAGGCGTGTAGGGTTTCGAGAGGATTAGAGGGATAGGGAGGCGTGCAGGGTTTGAGAGAGTTATGGAGTAGTATAGGGTTTGGAGGAGGTTAGAGAGATAGAGAAGGGTTACGGATTGGAGGGGGTTAGACGGATAGGGAAATGTGTAGGTTTGGAGGGGATTAGAGAGAGATACGGAGTAGCATAGGGTTTGGAGCAGTTTAGAGAGATAGGGAAGGTGTAGGGATTGGAGGGGATTAGACAGATAGGGAAGGTTTGGTGGGGTTGAGATAATTACGGAGAGGTATA
>NW_025191788.1:2321-3583 GCF_004010195.1 Chiloscyllium plagiosum
GTCAGATCAAACACTGACACAAAACCTCCTGCTGACTCCCCTCCCTCAGCCTCAGGGTGTCAGATCAAAGACTGACAAGGAAACCTCTTGCTGACTCCCCTCCCTCAGCCTCACGGTGTCAGATCAAAAACTGACACGGAAACCTCCTGCTGACTCCCCTCCCTCAGCCTAATGGTGTCAGATCAAACACTGACATATAAACCTCCTGCTGACTCCCCTGCCTGAGCTGGTGGATCAGTGTCCCTCCACAATGAACAACACTTGGAGGAAGCACTGAGAGACTGACAGAGCTGGCGGATGTATACTGGGTGGGTCATTGCAAAACCACCACCAAGAGGAGCTCAGCAGCAGCATTGCTGATCGAGGTGGTCGGGTCCAAAAGGACACACTGCTTCACTGCGTCTGCACCTGGTCAGGGGGAACGACTGCCACGGAGAAACATCCTTGACCTCATTCTCACCAACCTACCAGCTGCAGACACATTGTTCAATGACCGTATTGGGAACGGTGGCTACAGCACACAGTATTTCTGAAGACAAAGTTCCACTTTCACATCATGAAGGCCCCCTGTATATATGTGACACTATCACTGTGCTAAATACGGCAGATTTCCAATAGATTTTGTAATTTTGCACTGGCCTGTGTGAGGTGGTTCGGGTCATTACCAACAGCATCAGAATTGTACTCCAGTATAATTTTCACTATCACTGCCTGGCGTATGCTCTACTTTATCCTGACCATCAAAGCAGGGATACACCCTTGTTAAATGGAGAATACAGGAGGGCCTGGCAATAGTATCACCAAATACACCTCAGAATGAGATGAAATTACTAATTGGGCCACTTACTCATCACATCTTATAAATAGCAAATGATACATACATCTATCCAATGAATCAGACCTATTCACTGCCATCCTCTCGCAGTGTGGGTGAGTGCTGGTGGACAATCACACAACTCACTGGAGGTGGAGGATCCACAAATACCACCTTCCTCAAAGATTGAAGAGCCCAGCACAATAATAGAAAAGCTAAGGCTGCAACTTTCACAAAAGTGTTCAGACAAAAATATCGATGGGATGATCTATTTTTGTTAAAAAAATGTGTTGCTGGAAAAGTACAGCAGGTCAGGCTGCATCCAAAGAGCAAGACAATCAATGTTTCGGGCATAAACCCTTCTTCAGACTTATGCCTGAAACGTCGATTCTCCTGTTCCTTGGATGCAGCCTGGCCTGCTGCACTTTTACAGCAACACATTTTTCAG
>NW_025191789.1:0-1754 GCF_004010195.1 Chiloscyllium plagiosum
CCTAACGTAACCGCGGAAGACACTTGCGGTTTATAATGATTTTTTTCTCAAGTGGGAGCAGGTGCTTGCGGTTTATAATGATTTTTTTCTCAAGTGGGAGCAGGTGCTTGCGATTTATACTAATTTTTCTCAACTGGGGACATATGTTTGCGGGTTACAATGATTTTTTTCTCTCTTGGATAGATACAGATGCTGCAGTTTGCGTGCATGTCCGTTCCCGGTAGACGGGGGACTTATCATTAATGTACGGCAATTCACACTGCTCACGGTGACAGGTCTATTTCAGGTTCGTCTATTTCCGTAGGGTACGGGGTTCCAATAGGTGTGTGCTTATGCTTCTTTTTTCCCCTACTACTACCCAATACTATCCCTTCTCCCTCAGTGTAACATCTGCTGTTCAAAAAAAAATAAACCCCTTCCATGTTAGTTTTGCCCACCTACATTGGCAGCACTTTGACTTATACTGTACGCTGCAGTCAGGGGCCGAGAAGTACTGTATGCCCCGGGATTCAACTGCTGATGACACCAGTGACTACTACACTGCAATCGGAGATTCTACGTGGGTTTTGATCGGATTGCCACTGCCCGGCTCTGTCCTCAGCGGCAACTAGATGGAGGTTGCTGTCCGTTACTGACTGGAGGTTATCCAGTGGCAGAAGAGTCTCCTCGGGCACGGGTCAGCCTGGCACAGGTGCAATTGCACTGTGCACTCGGAGGAGATTGCCTCCGACCACATGGCCTGCAGTACATACATCAGACGCCTGGACGAGCCTGCAGGCCTGTGAACCATTCTGGCCGGCGGGAAGGCCGGGGCACAGTACACTGTTCCAATGGTTTTCCGATCACTGGCGTGTACCTGACTGCGGGCAGTATGCCCTTACATTTTCTCGTTTGTTTTAAAAGGAAACACGAGACAAAACACACACCACCGTAGCGAAAGGGCATTTACACTTGGGACTTTTTTTGGGCAGCAGACGTGGCACCCTATGTAGTTTACTTTCCCCCTTCCGGCCCTCTTACGTTCGTTACTGTTTACATGAGTTGGTGTGGCCTCAGTAGAGGCTAAGGGAGGGAATGTTGGGGAGATTTCACTGGGGTGTTTAATGTAGGGCTAGGGAGGGTGACACTTCCAGCCCTGAAATGGTTAACAACAGCCAAGCGAGCTGCTGCAGGCGACTGCATGACTGCTGGAGCTTGTAAGGGATATGCATAATGTTAATTAAATCTTGGAGCCTGTAAATACCAGCCAGTATCAATTGCCCCATCGAAACTCGGGATTAATAAAGAAACTGATCGGAATCTGTAACTGTTAGACAAGTGTGAATTGCTCTATCGGAACCTGTAACTAGTGAGTGTGAATGGCTCTATTTAAGTCTAAAGTTGATAAGTGTAATTGACAATTTAGTTAAACTAAAACTATTGAAAATGGCTAGCCTGTCAGACGCATAGTAATTCCTTGAAACAATGAACTATTGAATACGGGATCGGAACCGCTCCCAGGGATGGCTGAGCCATTGTCAAGCACAGCAGGAGCTGGACAGGCACTTCGATGCGGCCAATAGGAGGACGGACCCCCAGCGCGCGCAGATGAATGGACCAATGGGGAAGGCAAACTGACCGGGGACTCCAGGCAGCGCGAAGAATAATTGTGTCAACTTTGAACGGGAAGGCAGAACGCCTTCTCCAACGAATGCATGCCTGTAGATTCGTTGTATCAGTTAAGATTCTGTGAATAAACTGCTGTCTGCATCTAA
>NW_025191789.1:2224-3583 GCF_004010195.1 Chiloscyllium plagiosum
TGGTTATACGAATTGGAAGGGTTTGGGCCAAGTGCTGACAAATGGCACTAGGTTAGGTTAGGACATCTGGTGGCATGGACAAGTTGGGCCGAAGGTTCTGTTTTGCTATTGTACACCACTATGACTCTATGAGTCTAAATGCATCTGCCTCAGCCATTTTCTTTGGCAACCCATTCCATATACAACCCACTCTCTGTGTGAAGAAGTAACTCCTCAGGCCTTCCTTAAATCTTTTCCCTCGCATCTTAAACCTATGCCCTCTAGTTTTCAATTCCCCACCCCTGGGAAAATGACGATCCCATCTATGCCCCTCATGTTTCTATACATCTCAAAAAGGACACCTCTCATTCCGCTGCGTTCCAAGGAATAAATCCTACCTTAGAACATAAAACAATAAAGCGCAGAACAGGCCCTTCAACCCTCAATGTTGCGTTGACCTGTGAACTAATCTAAGCCCATCACCTTACATAAGCCTATCTTAACCAATATCTCCCTAAAATTCAGTCCTACTAGTCCTGGCAACGTCTCCTTATATCTTCTTCATGTTTTTTCCAGGGTGGCCGAAACTGCACGCAATACTTTAAGTATGGCCTCAGCAACGAATAGTACAACTGTAACAAAAGGTTCAAACTCCTATACTCAATGTCTTGACCAATGAAGGCCAGCATGCTAAATGCTTTCTTCACCACCCTGTCTACCTGTGATGCCACTTTCAAAGAACTCCTCAGTCCCTCTATTCCACAACACTCCTCAGGACCTTACCATTTATTGTTTCAGTCCTACCTTAGTTTGACTTTCCAATGTGCCACACCTTACATATCTCTTCATTGAATTCCATTTGTCAATCCTTAGCCCACTTCACCATCTGATCAAGATCCCTCTGTAATTTTGATAACCTGCCTCACTATCAATGATATTTCCTAATTTTGTATAATCTGCAAACTTACTAATCATGCCTTGTACATTTGCATTCAGATCATTTCTGCAAATAACAAATAGAAAAGGTCAGAGCACTGACCCCTGTGACACACCACTAGTCACGGGCCTCCAGTGCAAGAAACAACCTTAACCATCACCCTCCTACCATCATGCCAATTTTGAATCCAATTAGTTAGCTCTCGCAGAATCCCATGCAACCTCAGCTTCATTACTAACTTACCATGTGTGACCTTGTTAAAGGTCCTAAGAAAGTCCACATAGACAACATCCACTGCTCTACCCTCATCTATCCTTTTGGTTACCTCTTCAAGAAACTCAAAGATTTCTCAGACATGAATTCCCACACACAAGTCCATGCTGACTATCTCTAATCATATCTTGACTACCCAAAAGTTGGTTAATCCAGTCCCTCAGCATCCT
>NW_025191790.1:0-3583 GCF_004010195.1 Chiloscyllium plagiosum
TTGCTCAGATCAATTCAATCACAGTAGTTTCTTCTGACTGAGGGGTGTCTTTGCAAGTGGGATGACAAAGCAAATCCTTTCCTATCTTCCTGACTGGTGAACATTCTCTCCCCCGTGTGAACTCATCGGAGTACACTGAGGTGGGAAGGACACTTGAACCCAGCCACCCTGTGAGAGCGTCTGAATGGTCTCGCGTGTGCAAACACATGGGAAATCACATGCCCACTACTTTTAAAGCATTTCAGTGTGTGGATAGTTAATAGGTCAGCGCAAAATCGCTGATGTGTCAGATAACACATTCTGAGCAGGTGAATTGTATCCAACGACGCTACAGGCAACACCCTGTCCCACCACAGGCCACACTCACACTGCCACAGGCCCCGCCCAAAGCCCTGACACCGCACCCACCCCTGCCACTCCCTTGTGTGAATACAATGGGATGAGATGGTTGCCTGAACCCAGGTCTGCAGTGAGAACATCTGAGTCGCCTTTCTTCAGTGTGTACACATTGATGGTGCGTCAGTTTCCGAGCATTTGTACTGCATTTCCCACAATTTGGATATTTAAAAGCCAACTCTCCAGTGTGAACGTGGTCATGTATCAACAGTTGGGATGATTGAGTGAATCCCTTCCCACAGTAAGGGACAGCTCAGTGGCACATTGCTTAGCAATGCTGGTTCACAGCTCTTGGGACCTCAGTTCAATTCCAGGCTTGGGTGATGATATAGAAAGTGGGGAAGTGGATGGTGACATCTAGAAAAATGTCCATATTACAGAGGAGGATGTGCTGGATGCCCTGACATTCATACAAGTGGATACATCCACAGGATCAAATCAGGTGTCCCCTGGAACTTTGTGGGAAAGTAGGGAAGTGATTGCTGGGCCTTTTGCTGAGATACTTGTAACATCAATAGTCACAGGTGAGGTGCCAGAAGACTGGAGGTTGGCTAAAGCGATGCCACTGTTTAAGAAGGGTGGTAAGGACAAGCAAGGGCACAATAGACTCGTGAGCCTGACGTTGGTGGTGGGCAAGTTGTTGGAGGGAATCCTGAGGGACAGGGTATGCATATATTTGGAAGGGCAAGGACTAATTCAGAATAGTCAACATGGCTTTGTGCGTGGGAAATCAGATCTCACGAACTTGATTGAGTGTTTTCAAGAAGTAACAAAAAGGATTGCTAAGGGCAGAGTGGTGGACGTGATCTATATGGACTTCAGTATGGTGTTCGATAAGGTTCCCTATGGGAAACTGGTTAGCAAGTTTAGATCTCATGGAATACAGGGCGAACTCGCCATTTGGATACAGAACTGGCTGGAAGGTAGGAGACAGTTGGTGGTGGTGGAGGGTTGATTTTCAGAATGGAGGCCTGTGACCAGTGGAGTGCCACAAAGATTGGTGCTGAGTCCACTATGTTTCATCATTTATATAAATGATTTGGATGTGTGCATAGGATGTACAGTTAGTAAATTTGCAGATGACACCAAAATTGGAGGTGTAATGGACAGCAATAAGGTTACCTCTGGTTACAACGGGATCTTGATCAGATGGGCCAATGGACTGAGAAGTGGCAGATGGTGTTTAATTTAGAAAAATGCGAGGTGCTGCATTTTGGGAAAGCAAATCTTAGCAGGACCTATACACTTTATGATAAAGTCCTAGGCATTGTTAGGGTCTTTGGAAGAGTATAAGAGTTGGGAGGTCGTGTTGCAGCTGTACAGCACTTTGGTTAGGCAATTTTTAGAATATTGCATGCAATTGTGTTCTCCTTCCTTTTAGAAGGAGGTTGTGAGACTTGAAAGGGTTTAGAAAAGATTTACAAGGATGTAGCCAGGGTTGGAGGATTTGAGCTATAAGGAGAGGTTGAACAGGCTGGGGCTGTTATCCCTGGAGCATTGGAGGCTGAGGTGTGACCTCAGAGGTTTAGACGTTCATGAGGGGCATGGATGTGGTAAATAGACAAACTTTTTCTTTGGGGTGGGGGAGTCTAAAACTAGACGGCATAGGTTCAGGGGAAGCTTTTTATGCAGACGGTGATTAGTGTATGGAATGAGCTGCCCGAGGAAGTGGTGGAGGCTGGTACAATTGCAGCGTTTAAAGGGCATCTGGATGGGTATATGAATAAGAAGTGTTTAGAGGGATATGGGCCAAGTGCTGCTAAATGGGACTAGATTAGGTTAAGATAGCTGGTCGGCATGGATGAGTTGGGCCGAAGGGTCTGTTTCCATGCTGTACAACTCACCGACTCTGTGACTGTGTGGAGTATATATGTTCGTACTGTGTCTGCATGGGTTTCTCCACGTGGTCCGGTCTTCCCCCACAGTTCAAAGATGTGCAGGTTAGGTCGATTGGCTACGCTCAAGTACAGGGTTGTGGGGATAGGGTAGGGAACTGGGTCTGGGTGTGACGATCATTGGAAGTTTAGTGGAGACTCGATGGGCTGAGCGGCCTTTGTCTGCACTGTAGGTTTTCTGTGAGTTAACTTGGAGCTGGTGAATTCTCTCTACCTGATGTGACTGCATTGACATGTTTCCAGTTCAAATGTTGATCTGTATCCCATCACATTATTCTCACATTTCCCACAGTTGGTCCACAGTGTTAATCTGTTGTTTGAGAGGTCACATAATCAGCTAAAACGTTGTCCATGTCGAGAATGTGTGTCTGGTCTCTCAACACTAAACCGTGCTCTTCCCTTCCATGTTCAACACCCGATGGTATTCAGGTTACAACAATAAATTGGGCGGTTCTCTCAGATTCTGACGTGAACTTTGCTTTCAATTTCCTGATTACAAATCCTCCCCTCTGATAGACTGTAAATTATTTGAAACTTTATAATAACAGGGGAGGTGATGCCATTGTGGTATTATCACGAGACTATTAATCCAGAGACCCAGGTAATGTTCTGGGGACTTGGATTTAAATCCTGCTATGATGTAGGTGGAATCTATTTTCATTAAAAACCTGCGATAAAGCGTCTAATGGTCATGAAATCATTGCTGCTTGTCAGAGAACCCTATCTGGTTAACAAAAGTCCTTTTTTGGAGGAAATCTGCCATCCTCCGCTGGGCTGTGCTCTGTATGAATCCAGACCTGTCCTCTGGAGAAATTCGGAAGGGACATCAAATCCTCACATCCTCAGCGGGGTCCCCATACCATGAATGCATTAAAAAGAAGTGTGAGAGAGAATTTACAAAAAACACCTAGACAAGTTGTGAAACTGCGCTGAATGAACCAGATAATTAGTGGGATCGGAACTCAGATAAAGCAACCGCAGGAGCTGCTGATTGTCATTAAAATAGAGCCCAACTGATTGACCAATGTCTTTTAGTGAAGCGATCCTTCCCCATGGTCTGGGCCTATACACGACGCTGTGCTCTTTGGGAGCATACTGAGAGATGAAGGGGTTTGTAGATCTGGACAGATGATGCTATTTCATCACCACTGGGTGTATAATCTATAGGTCCTGACCTAACAGCATTGTGGGACCACTTTCACCACACACGCTGCAGCTAGTCAAAGGTTAAACACCATGTTCCCCACAAACACCTGGGGAATGGGAACATCTGCTGGTCTTGGCAGTGAATC
>NW_025191791.1:0-934 GCF_004010195.1 Chiloscyllium plagiosum
ATCTGGAAATGGAGTAATCTCGTTCCAAGAATGTGAATTGGAAAACAGTTTATTGGATGAATGTCCTGTTCCTTCACACAATGCAACATCCTGACAGTATCGGACGGTTCCATTCCTCTTCACAGGTGGGTGTTAATGTCTCTTCTGAAGTAGTGAGGTGTTTCCATTGTCCTGTTCCTGGAGGATGTCCTTGCTGGTGCCTCTCTGTCTGACCCACTCCTTGTGTGGCTTTAGTATTGCTGGGTTGTGAAACTGCCCTTAGGGCTTTGAGATATCTCTGGTGCTGTGTCACGTCCGAGGGACCAGAAAGCCTAATCCCTGGTATGCGTGCTGTCTGATTCGGCTTGTGAGCTGCTCGGGAATTCTGGGTGTTCTCGTACAGTTTGGCCAATTTTGCATTTGTGGGCCTATCCTGGGTTAGCAAATCTTTTTCTACACTAATTGGTCCTGACCTGAAATTTATCCAACTATCGATAGTGACTGATTTGCACTGACCCCAAATTTTTTCCAAGTGTGGATGGTTACGGATTTGCACTGACCCAATTTTTTTCTAATGTTGTGGGTTACTGATTTGCACTGTCCAGAAGTGTTTTGAAATGTCAGTGCTTACTGATTTGTACTGACTTGCAAGTTTTCCACTTTTTGGTGGTTACAGATTTGTACAGACCTGAAATTTTTATAAGTGTCAGATATTACTGATTTGCACTGCCCCAAAGTTTGTCGAAGTGTCAGTGTTTCCTGATTTGCCCCCAACCAGAAATGTCTCCATGTGTCAGTGGTTACTGATTTGTACTGACCCTAAATTGTTTTAAATGTCAGTGGTAACCAATTTGTACTAACCCATAGTTTTTCCACCTGTCGGTGGTTCATGATTTGTACTGACCCAAAATTACTCTCAGTATCGCTGCTTACTGATTTGTACTGACTTGAAATT
>NW_025191791.1:1782-3583 GCF_004010195.1 Chiloscyllium plagiosum
AGCGAGTCGTAAGTTCATGGAATGCCCTGCCAGTAGCAGTGGTGCACTCTCCCTCTTTATGGGCATTTAAGCGGGCATTGGATAGGTATATGGAGGATAGTGGGTTAGTATAGGTTAGGTGGGCTTGGATCGGCGCAACATCGAGGGCCAAAGGGCCTGTACTGCGCTGTATTCTTCTATGTTCTATTCTCTGTGTCGGTGGTTACTGATTTCCACTGACCCTAATTTATTCCAACTGTCAGTGGTTACTGATTTTCACTGACTAGAAATTGTTTGAATTGTCAGTGCTTACTGATTTGAATTGACCCTAATTTTTTCCAACTGTCAGTGTTTCCTGATTTGCACCGACCAGAACTTTTATTCCATGTATCAGTGGTTACTGATTTGTACTGACCCCAAATTATTCTCAGTTTTGGTGGTTACTGATTTCTACTGACCCGAACCTTTTCTAAGTGTGGATGGTGACTGAAATGCACTGACCCAAATTCTTTTGAAGTGTCAGTGCTCACCGATTTGTGCTGACCTGTGATTTCTCACTGTTGGTGGTTACTGATTTGTACTCACCCAATATTTTTCGAAGTGTTAGTGCTTACTGATTTGCACTGACCCTAAATTTTTCCACCTGTCGGTGATTATTGATTTCTACTGACCTGAAATTGTTCTAAGTGCCGGTGATTACTGATTTGCACATCCCTGAAGTTTTTCGAAGTGTCAGTGTTTCCTGATTTGCACCGACCAGAATGTTTTTTCCATGTACCAGTGGTTACTGATTTGCACTGACCCGAACATTTTCTCAGTGTTGGTGGTTACTGATTTTCACTGACTGTAATTTTTTTTCCAACTGTCAATGGTTACTGATTTGTACTGACCCGAACCTTTTCTAAGTGTGGATGGTGACTGATTTGCACTGTCCCAAATTATTTGAAGTGTCAGTGCTCACCGATTTGAACTGACCCGTAATTATTCCAAATGTCAGCGCTTACTGATTTGCACTGACCCGAACATTTTCTCAGTGTCGGTAGTGACTGATTTTTACTGAGCACAAATGTTGCTGAGTGTGGATGGTTACTGATTTGTACTGTCCCAAATTCTTTTGAATTCTCAGTGCTCACCGATTTGTACTGACCCGTAATTTCTCTGCCGGTGATTACTGATTTGCACTCACCCAATATTTTTCGAAGTATTAGTGCTGACTGATTTGAACTGACCCTAAATATTTCCATCTGTCGGTGGTTACTGATTCGTAACTGACCCTCAGTTTGTCGAAGTGTGGATGGTTACTGATTTGTACTGACCCAAAATCTTTTGAAATGTCAGTGCTCACCGATTTGAACTGACCCGTAATTTCTCTGTTGGTAGTTACTGATTTTCACTTACTAGAAATATTTCATAGTGTCCGTGGTTACTGATTTGTAATGATCCGAAATTTTTCCAAATGTCTGCGGTTACTGATTTGTACTGAACCCAATTTTTTCTTACTGTCACTGGTTCCTGATTTGTACTGACTTGAAAATTTTCAACTGTCAGTGGTTACTGATTTGAACTGCCCCAAAGTTTGTCGAAGAGTCAGTGTTTCGACGAATTTTTTTTTCCATGATCACTGGTTACTGATTTGTACTGACCCCAAATTCTTTTGAAATGTCAGTGCTCACCGATTTGTACTGACCTGTAATTATTCCAAATGTCAGTGGTTACTGATTTGTACTGGCCATGACAATTTCTACTTTTTTGTGATTACTGATTTCTACTTACCCAATATTTTTCGAAGTGTCAATGCTTACTGATTTGAACTGACCCTAAA
>NW_025191792.1:0-3583 GCF_004010195.1 Chiloscyllium plagiosum
TCTATGCCAATTTGGTTCCAATTTAACGATTTGCCCTGGTTCCCATGTGCTATGACCTTCTCAACCTGTCTTCCATGTGACACTTTGTCATCTGCTTCACTACCCTCATCCACACATCTAGTCACCTCCTTGAAAAATTCTGTCAAACCTGTCAGACATGATCTTCCCCTGACAAAGCTATCTTTGATTAATCCTTTCCTCTCCAAGTGGGAGACTAATTCTGTCCCTCAGACTTTTTCAACAGTTTTCAACAGTTTATCAGACTTACTGGCCTGCTGTTCCCTGGTTTATCCCTACCCACTCATCATGAATAATGTTACGACATCAGCTTTCCTCCAGTCCCCTGGCACCCATTCTGTGGCCAGAGAGGATTTGTAAATTAATTTCCGTGTCTCTGCAATCTTCTCCATTGCCTTCCACTGCAGCCTGGGCCTTTTCTGGACCTGGGAATTGATCTACTTTCAAATCTGCTAAAACCATTAATACCTCCTCCACCCAGATTGCTATATTGGTCCCACAATGGCTTATTCTCTTGCCCCACATATACCTAAAAAACATCTTTGGAGCTTTCTTACTCTTATTTGCTAATTTTTTTTCATGTCACTCTTTGGTCTTTTAATTATTTTTGTAAGTCGCCCTTGCACTTTATGGTCTCCTCTAGAGTTACGCTGGTTTGAGCCTTGAGTTTCTATCATAAATTTCCCCCCACCCGCCCCAACATTCAATCCTGTACATTCTTTAACGTCATGGTTCTCTGGACCTCTTGGTTCTGCCCCTCACCTTCATGTGAATATGTTGGCCCTACTCTCACTAGTCAAAGATTCAGAAAGGTTTACAGCACAGGAAATGGCCATTCAGCCCATTGCATTTGTGTCTGTCAAAAACAATTCTAATCCCATTTTCCAGCACTTAGCCCATAACCTTGTGTGTCTTGGCATTGCAAGTACACATCCAAGCACTTCTTATATTGCTTTGAGAGTTTCTGCCTCTATCACCATTACAGGCAGTACATTCCAGATTCCCACCATCCTCTGGGTGAAGTAGTGTCTCCTCACATCTCCTCGAAACCTTCTGCCCTTTACCTTAATGCTATGCCTCCTGGTCACTGATCTCTCCATCAAGGGAGAAAGTTCCTTCATATCCACCCTATCTATGCTCCTCATAATTTTTTTATCTCAATCATGTCCTCTCTCAATCTCCTCTGCTGTAAGGAAAACAACTCCAGTCTATCCAGTTTGTCTTCATAACTGAAACGCTCCAGCCCAGGCAACATCTTGGTAAATCTTGTCTGCATCCTCTGCAGTGCTATCACATAATGTGGATTCCAGAACTGCACACAGTACTCTAGCTGTTGACTAACCAATATTTTATACAGTTCCAGCCTACACTCCCTGCTCTTAAACTCAATGCCTCAACTAATAAAGGCAAGTAGTGCTTATGTCTTCTTAACCATTTTATCCACCTGTCTTGGTAACTTAAGGAACCAGCATAGATGCATACCAACATCTCTCTGATTCTCGGTGCTCCCCAGCGTCCTACCATTCACCATAGATTCCCTTGCCTTGTTTCCCGGGCCAAGTGCATCACCTCACATTTATCCAGACTGAATTCCATTTGCCACTGATCAGCTGTCTATATTGTCTTTTAGTCAAAAGGTAACCCTCCTCACTATTCACCACCCCGCCAATTTTTGTATCATCTACAAATTTACTGATCAACATTTCTTGATTGATGTCTAGATCATTTACATAAACCACAATCAGCAAAGGCCCCAATTCTGATAAACCTTGGATTCTACTGGACATAGACATCCAGCTGGGAAAAACACTCCTCAACCATCACCTTCTGCTTCCTGCCCCCAAGCCAATTGTGGATACAATTTGCCAAATTTCTTTGGTTGTCAGTGGATCCTACCTTTGCTCAGAGTGTTCATGCAGGCTTATCAACAGTTTTGCTGAAGTCCATGTTGACTATTATCATTTATGAATGACTGCCGTTGCTCTGATATGAATATTCCTGCAAGTAGCTGTTTGTCAGTCCACTAGGGCAAGATAATTTATCACATTAAAACCGCCTTCCACAAGGTCTTTATTTCCAGCCAAACATGTGAGACTAATTCCAGAACACTTTTCCTGGAGTGCATCAATGTGATAGTAACTCCAAAACACTTTTCCTGGAGTGCTTCACTGTGATACTAGCTCCAAAACACTTTTTCTGGAGTGCATCACTGTGATGCTGACCCTAAACCACTTTTCCTGGAGTGCTTCACTGTGATACGAGCTGCAAAACACTTTTCCTGGAGTGCATCACTGTGATACTAATTCCAGAACACTTTTCCTGGAGTGCTTCACTGTGATACTAACTCCAAAACACTTTTCCTGGAGTGCTTCACTGTGATACTAACTCCAAAATACTTTTCCTGGAGTTCATCAGTGTGATACTAATTCCAGAACACTTTTCCTGGAGTGCATCACTTTGATACTAACCCTAAAACACTTTTCCTGGAGTGTTTTACTTGATACTAACTCCAGAACACTTTTCCTGGAGTGCTTCACTGTGATACTAACTCCAGAATACTTTTTGGAGTGCTTCACTGTGATACTAACTCTAAAACACTTTTCCTAGAGTGCTTCACTGTGATACTAACTCTAAAACACTTTTCCTGGAGCCCTTCATTGTGATAATAACTCCAAACACTTTTCCTGGAGTGCTTCACTGTGATACTAACTCTAAAACACTTTTCCTAGAGTGCTTCACTGTGATACTAATTCCAAGACACTTTTCCTGGAGTGCTTCACTGTGATACTAATTCCAACACACTTTTCCTGGAGTGCTTCACTGTGATACTAACTCTAAAACACTTTTCCTGGAGTGCTTCACTGTGATACTAACTCTAAAACAGTTTTCCTGGAGTGCTTCACTGTGATACTAGCTCCAAAACACTTTTCCTGGAGTGCATCACTGTGATACTAATTCCAGAACACTTTTCCTGGAGTGCTTCACTGTGATACTAACCTTAAAACACTTTTCCTGGAGTATTTTACGGTGATACTAACCCTAAAACACTTTTCCTGGAGTGCTTCACTGTGATACTAGCTCCAAAACACTTTTCCTGGAGTGCATCACTGTGATACTATTTCTGGAAAACGTTTCCTGGAGTGCTTCACTGTGATACTAACCCTAAAACACTTTTCCTGGAGTGTCTTAATGTGATACTAACCCAAGAACACTTTTCCTGGACTGTTTTACTGTGATACTAACTCCAAAACACTTTTCCTGGAGTGCTTCACTGTGATACTAACTCTAAAACACTTTTCCTGGAGCCCTTCACTGTGATACTAACTCCAAACACTTTTCCTGGAGTGCTTCACTGTGATATTAGCTCCAAGACACTTTTCCTGGAGTGCTTCACTGTGATACTAACTCTAAAACACTTTTCCTAGAGTGCTTCACTGTGATACTAATTCCAAGACACTTTTCCTGGAGTGCCTCACTGTGATCCTAACTCTAAAACACTTTTCCTGGTGTGCTTCACTGTGATACTAACTCTAAAACACTTTTCCTGGAGTGCTTCACTGGGATA